>NC_061120.1:84253479-84297652 GCF_002878395.1 Capsicum annuum | reverse complement strand
TTATTTCTCAAAGATAGACCTTCGTTCTGGCTATCATCAACTCAAAGGTAGGGAGTGTGACATACCGTAAACTGCTTTTCAAACTAGTTATGGCCATTTTGAGTTTCTTGTTATGTCTTTCAGGTTAACTAATGCCCCAACAGCTTTCATGGACCTCATGAATTGAGTGTTCAGACCGTATTAGATATGTTTGTCATAGTGTTCATTAATGATATATTGGTGTACTCCCATAGTGAGGATGAACATTCTGATCATCTTCGAACTGTCTTGCAAACCCTTAGAGATCACAAGTTATTTGCCAAGTTCAGTAAGTGTGAGTTTTAGCTAAGGTCAGTTGCTTTTCTGGGTCATATCATTTCTTCCGAGCGTATTAGAGTTGATCCCCAAAAGACTGAAGCTATTATAAGTTGGCCTAGACCTATTTCTCCGACTGATATCATAAGTTTCTTGGGTTTAGCTGGCTATTACGGCCGTTTTGTTGATGGTTTCTCCTCTATAGCGTATCCTATGACTTGGTTGACCCAAAAAAAGTGAAGTTCTTATGTTCCAAATCTTGTGAGAAGAGTTTTCAGGAGTTGAAGACTCGACTCACTTCAACCCCTGTTTTGACTTTGCCTGGTGGTGTTGATGGTTTTGTGGTATACTGTGATACTTTAAAAGTTGGGTTGGGTTGTGTATTGATGCAGAAGGGTAAGGTGATAGCTTATGCTTCCAGACAGTTGAAACCCCATGAGATAAATTAACCCACCCACGACCTTAAGTTGGCTGCTGTTGTGTTTGCTTTGAAATCTGGAGACACTATTTGTATGGTGTCCATGTTGATGTTTTCACTGATCATAAGAGTCTGCAGTATGTGTTTACCCAGAGAGAATAGAATCTTAGGTAGAGACGATGGTTAGAATTATTAAAGGACTATGATATGAGTGTGATGTACCATCCGGGCAAGGCCAATATTGTGTTGGATGCCCTAAGTAGTGTGTCCATGGATAGTGTTTTGCATGTGGTAGAAGGTAAGAAAGAGTTAGCTCGTGATGTACATCATTTGGATAGATTGGGGGTTAGGTTGTTTGACTCTGCTGAAGGTAGTATAGGGGTTCAGAGTAGTTCCGAATCCTCCTTGGTTTCAGAAGTGAAGGAAAAGCAATACTTAGATGCTAGTTTGGTCAGACTGAAGAAGTCAGTCAAGGACCAAAAAGTAGACATTTTCTCCCAAGGGGGAGATGATGTGTTGAG
Organism: Capsicum annuum; assembly: GCF_002878395.1. NCBI lineage: Eukaryota > Viridiplantae > Streptophyta > Magnoliopsida > Solanales > Solanaceae > Capsicum > Capsicum annuum. The sequence goes on along the minus strand of NC_061120.1, from coordinate 84,296,419 downwards.
ATTCCAAGGTATATTGTGTGTCCCGAATGTTGATGATCTAAGACAGAGAATTATGGCTGAAGTGCACGGGGCGCAATATTCTATTCATCCTGGTTCCACTAAGATGTACCGAGACTTACAGGAAATTTATTGGTGGAGTGGCATGAAGAAAGATATAGCAGTGTTTGTAGCTAAGTATGCAACATGTGAATAGGTTAAGGTTGAACACCAAAGACCTAGTGGTATGATGCAAGAGTTTAGTAGTCCCACCTGGAAGTGGGAAGAGATAAATATGAAATTCGTGATTGGTTTACCTCCTTCCCGACGCCATCATGATTCCATTTAGGTTGTGGTTGATAGGTTGACTAAGTCTGCTTATTTCTTGCCTGTTCATACTTTATATACTATTGAGGATTACGCTAGATTATATATCCGAAAGCTAGTCAGACTGCATGGAGTTCCCTTGTCTATCATTTCGGATAGCGGTAGTTAATTCACTTCATAATTTTGGAAAGCTTTTCAGAAGGGTCTTGTTACCCAAGTTCTTTTGAGTTCTACTTTTCATTCGTAGACAGATGGTCAGGCTGAGCGGACCATCCAGACCTTAGAGGATATGTTGAGAGCTTGTGCACTTGACTTTAAGGAAAGTTGGGATGATCACTTACCGTTGATAGAGTTTGCTTACAATTACAGTTTCTACTCTAGTATTGGCATGGCTCCGTTTGAAGCCTTATATGGGAGGAAGTGTAGATCACCCATAGGTTGGTTCGATGTGGGTGAAGCAGCTGTGAGTGGTCCTGATTCATTATTTGATGCTATGGAAAAAGTTAAGTTGATTAGGGAAAGGTAGCTTATGAGGTCGAGTTGCCTTCCGAGTTGTCCTCTGTTCATCCAATATTCCATGTATCCTTGCTTAGAAAGCATATTAGCGATGCTGTGGTAGTGGATTCCTCTGTGAGTGTTGACATTCAAGAAAATTTTTCTTTAGATGAAATTCCTATTGAGATTCTTGATTTTAGTGTCCGAACACTAAGGAACAAAGAAGTTTCCTTGGTCAAGGTGTTGTGGCGAAACCAATCTGTTGAGGGTGCAACTTGGAAAGCTGAGGCAGGTATGCGATCCAAGTACCCGCACCTATTTTTTGCAAACTCCGATCAAGCCGAAGGTACCGTTCTTTCCTAAATCATGCACTTTTGATAAAAGTTGGAGCAGTTCAGCTGTCATTTATTATGTGTTTAGCTGTAGTTTCTTGAATTTATGCATTCTATGTTGCATTCAGAGTAAGAAACGATGTGGTGATGAGTCTAACGAATGGTTTCAGCTGTATTCTCTATTCCCTATCTAATCTTGGCATGTCTATCATCATTCGAGGATGAATGTTTCCTAGGGGGGATGATGTAATATCCCGGGAAATTTTTCGTTGAAATTTTGTGCGTAAACGTGTTAGGTTCTATCTTCTAGAATATATTATACATTTTTGGTGTGGAATGTCTTAGATTATGACCCACCATTGCGTAAATTATCTATTAAGCTTTCTAACGATATGTGGATCATCCAAAATGGACACCCGAGCGATGAGTTATGAACATTTCGATCGAACGGTGAATAGTGGTGAACAGTAAAACATGCAGAAAAAAGTACTGACGCCTGGCGTATTTTTGCTACAACTGTAAACAATCATAAATACTTGCATATAATAATCTGGGTGATCTACTATATATCAATAAAAAGCTCTGCGAGTCCTCTTTCCAATGAAATTGGTTTCATCCAATTTGTCTATTGGAGCAAAACGTTATGGTCGATCTACTTCAGCCTATCAAAAGCAAATTTTTGGGTCAACTTTAAATGATCATAACTCCTTATACAACTTTAAGATACTAGTATCAATGGAAAGATATGAGAGTCCTCTTTCTAATGAAATTGGTTTCATCCAATTTGGATATCGGAGTAAAACATTATGGTTGATCTACTTCAAACTATCTAAACAGTCCACCAAAGGACAGATTCGAGAATTATTTGATTTTTAGGGGCGTTTTGGTCATTCCCTCCACCTAAAATCCGTCCAAACCCTATATTAAAGCCTATTAGAAGCATTATATGTTATATTTCATCAAATTCTCTCAAAAAGAAAACCCTAAGCTCCTACATCCAACTTCAAGAACCTCCAAAGTTCACTATTAATTCTGCAAATTTATTCAAGATTCCAAGTTCCTAGTTCAAGAACTCCAAGAACCATCATTCAAAGGCACGATTAACATCTCAAAAATGAGTATCGATCTAAAGTTCATCATTCACGGTATGTGGGGTTTTTCAATAAGAACTCTCTTTCGTTCTTGTGCCCAAAAGTAATTTTCTTTACAAAGGCATAATTTTTATTTGATTTTTACGAATTTGAAGCATGAACCCATATCTTATGATGATTATTATTAAATCTTGATGTTTATGATTTTGAAATATGAATTTACATATGTGGAGATATAAAGCATGAATCTTGAACGATATTTATCATGATTTTGATATTTGGGTAATGAATCCCCATTGGAAATTGTGTTTTTTTGAGAAAGTATGTGTTATAAAAACGTTGATGTTGAATATTTGAGATATTTGAATGATTTGACCTTTTGGTCTTAATTAAGTTGTTTTGAACTCGAGTGTGAAAGAAATCCACAATGTGGTTGATTTTGATAGATGGGAAGCATGATGGCTCCCGATGTATATTAATATATTACTGAAATTGTTTTTTTGTGGATTGTCTTTGAAATGATCTGAGCTATGTCCGACAGAAATCTTTAGCACCGAGTGGGAGGTATAAAACGATCTTACTTCCCTAGAACTACGTGCCCCCATAGGAGTGAGCCTGAGGCTGGTTTTTATAGTGATCACTAGTTTGTGTGGATTTGATATCGATAGTCCTACTCCGATGGTAGGGATAGGAGGGCTCTCCCTAACGTGGGTTGTATGTTGGACTCCATGTAAATCACATGGTTTATGTCGATTAGAGGATCTCCCAGTATGTGTGTGTTTCCTTGTGTCTATGGTGAATGGTGAAGTGATTTGAAGGTGGAATTGTGAAAGTTATTCTTTTGAAAGATTTAAATGATATTTACATTATGAGAATTGATATTCTTGATAAACTGAAAGTGATTGACAAATTATATGATGACTCACATATGTTATTGTACTTATTTCATCCTCTCATGATTATGATGATTTTTCTTTGGGCTATGTGAGTCTTTCATACATCCTGCATATTTCTTATAAATATTTATGATGATGATGTTTATAAAACTGTATACACTCCTATATACTTGATTCCTTTCCATGGTACTGACCCACATCTTCGAATGTGGGCTGCATTTTCTCGGAATGTAGGTTCAGGTGCTCAATTCTAGGTTCGACAGTGATTCTTTGGGCACACTGTTCTATATTCTCTGTTGTGGTGAGTCCGTATGTTCCGAGGATGTGATGTCTGATGTTGGTTTCACGGACTTGTTTACATTTGATAACTGAGTATGAGTCAGTTGGGGCATGTCTCAATGGCTCGCTGGTTTTATTGATTTTCTTAGAGGCTTGTCAGACTAGTATAGCTATTGGGAGTTAGTAATAAGTCATATTTTGTTTTCTTTCTGAAATTCTTTTATTCTTGGATGATGATTACTCTGTTGATATTTGAGGGTTATTTATGGAAACCCCGTTGATTCGTGTTGAAATGAATGAAAATGGCTCAAAGGGTTAGCTTGGCGCTACTCGTAGCCTCAAGCACTGTGTGATGCTCTGGGACCCATTTTTGGGGCGTTACAATTTCTTTTATTATGATATGATTCATTATCTTTTTATTCAATAATGCTTTTGATTTATTGGCGTTACGTTTAGGCTTGGGAATTTGAAGCCATTCCTTATGTGAGACAACAAGTGAACTACCAGGAAGAAGTTTTCTGTCCAAGAATTGTTAGATGGTTGTCGGCCAAAACTGATAGAAATGCAAAATTTCTTGATCTTTTCAACCCCCCAAGGAATTCTAATCAAGTTTTTTTTTAATTAATGATTATTTTAAATGATTTCATCATCATTCTAATATATGTACCGATTTATTTTAGATTGTCCATCCGTAGTTTGTTTCGACAAACCGAGAGTTGAAGATGCCATTTGTTCTTACTTTACGGTCTGTGCAAGCTTTACCGGACCCTAAGATCGTTGATGAAATAAAAATGGAATTGTTTGGAGCAACAACCATCACAATAAAAACAATTTTGAAGGGTGGGCTTGTTGTTATTGACGATGGTAGTGGTAGTGCTAGTGGTGCTGTCGTTGGGGCTAATGGTGCTCCTATTACCAATTTTGAAACAACAAGCCATTATGATTATGATCATAGTGGCTGTACATATTTTTCTCCAGATTTTTCCACATGTAGCGAATGTTCTGCATGCAAATGTAAAGACAACAAGGCGAAACACGATGGAGTGATTAATGCTATTAGTGCACTAACTGCTTCTGTAAAGTAAATGGCATTTAATAGGGGTGTCATTCCATCAAAGAGGATTTTATATCCATACACCCCACTAGAGATCAAGGCGGCAAAAAGGAGAAGGAAAGATACTTTCAAGGCATCATCAAGCATTGAGAAAAGCAAAATTGCAACGCCTCTGTCTTTGTGTTGCGCCGATGTTCAGTGTGCAAGGGCCACAGGAGAGCAGCATAAACCGAAGAAGGTGAATCTACATCACATGTTCCAACAGATGATACATTTGCTGAAAATTATCAAACGGATATATACATCTGTTGCAACTGTTATCTAACCTGTTGCATCAGATGCGTTATCTGTTGCAACAGATGAGTCTTATGCTGGAACAGATGGGTTATGTGTTCGAAATTATCATACTGCTTTGATTTACCTATTCGAATTTGTCCCAATAGATGATCTATCTGTTGCAACATAAGGCTCATATGCTGCAATAGATGGACAATCTCTTGTATATCTTAATTAGCATTGACAATTCTAGCTTTCTGATGTGTGAGCAAAAGCTAACACATTTAATGCTTTTTAGCTTAAAATAATTGTGAATTCTAAAGAAACTCTTTTTGTTTTGATGTGTTTGCTCATGATATTTCAGAAAAAGGCTGAAGAAATGATAATAAATAATAATAGAGTAAAAGAGTTAAAAATCTGAGCAAAATAGAAGAAAGCATGGCTGATGACCTCCGTGATAAGTCGTCAGCCTTGTGATAGCCTATCAATATTAGCGTCAGCCTTGAACAGGGAGTTGCAGTTTGAGGAGCAGTTCTAACGACGCTGGTGATGTGGCATCAAAGTCGTGATAAGGCGTCAAGAATGGTGTCAGCCTTAAGCAGAAAGTTAGCATGGGAAAACCTTGATGTAGTGTTAGCCACATCATTAGCCTAAGATAGAACCTGAAGGCAACTGAAGCCTCTCTGACGCCATCTGTGATAGGGCGTCAACTTTTTGATGCGGCGTTAGCCTGGGCATCACCTATTCCAAACAATTTTATTAATTTTGTTATTTTATTTCCTTAATTAGGCTTTAGTATAAATAGCATCTTTTAGGGTTTTTGATTTATTCATAATTCATCTATCTGAATAATTTTACTGGGGGCGGAAAAAGAGAGAAACCTCTCATTGAGGGTTCCTAACATTCTTGTAAACATCTTCTATTTGAAGATTGATTGTGGGTATGATTTATTACTTATTCTTGATTATGAATTCAATACATATTGTTGATCTTTGTATCATGAAAAGCTCATTTTTTTTTACTTGAGTTATGGGAACCTTGATGTGAATACTAATTTGTGTTGTGAATCTAATGTATGTCCATAAGAAATTGATGTTGTATAAACCTTTCTTTATTTTAATGATCTTTCTTAGCTGCAACTTAATAGAGTCAATACTACAAACATCACTTGTCTGAGAGGAAAGTATTTGTTAGGTTACTTCAATGAAATAATAACTTGTCTGAGAGGAAAGTTCTTGTCTAGCAATGTAACGATCTCTCTTAGTTGCAACTTGAAAGGTGAGCCCAGGAACATCACTTGTCCGAGAGGAAATTGTATGCGGGAAAAGAAAGAGTTTACATAGACTTGAAAGATTTTAATCTTTAGTTTAATGGCAAATGCCTTAACCAGGTTTGCCTACATGAGAACATAGTTGAATAGAAAACACATCCTTTAAGTTCTAGAGAATTAACGGATACACTACCTACTGAGGTCGAGAGACGAATGGGTAAATAATAGGATTCAACTCTTCTTGAAATTGAAGTGTCAATTGGAACTCTAAAGTGATTTGCAACCCAACCTATGTAAGCATCTTGGTAACCATAACTCTAGTGTCCCATAACATTGTTATATTGAAGTGTTTATCAACTTTTTTTAACCATTTAAAACCCCCAAATTTTATCTTTTTCTATTATTTGTTTAAATTCAACTTGTAGCTGTAGTTTTAAATTAGTTTGATCGCCAGTCACATTGTTCCTCGTGGATTCAACCCCGACTCCAAAGTTGGGTAAATATATTGACAACGACCGTCTTGCACTTATTTGAGGTGTAAGTTGAGCGTTATAAAAAATGGTTCCATTGTCGGGGAATAATTTGGCGTATTGAGTTGGTTTGGAAGTTTAGCCTACTTGCTTGAATTCAAACTTGTAAATATTTGTTTTTAGTTTTCTTTTATTTCTTGTGTTAGGTAGATTTTTATTCTAATTTACTTATTACTATGGCATCTTGGAATGAACATGAGATTAGTGGTTGGACATCGTATCTTGATGATCCATGTTCATATTGTGATGGACCTCACTTTTGACAAGATTGTAAATATACTCCTCGTAGAGAGATGTGTTCACCATCTCCAGCCTACTGGGAGTATAATTGTTCTTTATGTGGTGGTCAAGATGGACATTGGAGTGATTGTCCAAATGCCCCTTTCCCCTATTACGCTAACCTAGGTTCTAGTTCTTCTTATGAGTATGACAGGTCTTATGGTCAAGAAAAGGAAGAACGAAGAACTTGAAAGAGTGACATTGAAGCTATGCTTCAACTAATGTTGGATCGTACAGACACAATAAATGATACCATATGTGACATACGTCAAGACATTAGGGCATTTAATGAGGGAAGAGAAAGAATAGAAGAGATGGATATCGAGGTCAATCATCCAAAACACTTTTCTACATTGTGGTTAGATGATATCTTGTCTGTGGAATCATTTAACATAATAGATTAGTGTGAAGATTAGGAGCAAGAACCCTATATTGATGTTGTGCTTGATGTTGAGTAGACCTTGGAGATTTCCTAACCAACCGAACCAACCATGAGGGATGATGCCAAGATTGAGGAAATGGTGCTAGAGGCAAAAGAAGAAAACAAGCCAATCTCTTATGAAGACTCTAGCCCAATTCAAAGTGAAAATGTTGAGAAGATGAATAAAAGTGAGTGTGTAGAGGATAGTGTAAATTTTGACATAGGATTTATTGGGCCACACTCGAAGCATTTTTCCACATTATGTTTAGATGATATCTTGTCTGTGGAATGATCTCAACTAGTGGAAGACTGTGAAGATGAGGAAAAAGAATCCTATATTCTTTATTTTACACTTGATAAACAACATAAAAACACACCTCACTTTAAGGTCGAGTTGTTTACCATATACCATTCATTACCCGGCTTCTTAATCTTTGTACCACCTCCCTATGAGCGAGGAAAGAAGATGGACTCTAAGTTGGGGGTGAAATTCATATCCTCAAGGTGGAAGAAAAAACTGAGTTGGGTCATACCGCGACGTTAAACTAGGCGCTTCTTGGGAGTCAACCCAAGGTAATTTGTTTTTTGTATTCGTATTATATGATTGACATCAGATCTTTGCACCCGTGGTGCCACAGGTATATTTCTAACTCTCTTGTTTTGATTTAATGTGTTGGGAACAATGCATGATATTGAGTTGAGGGTGGGACTACTTGTGGGTGTTCATGTCCTCCTGGGGTTTTTGTTGCCTTGCCTCTTTTCCCCAGAGTCTTGTTCCTAGTAGAGCTAGAATGTTTAGGCGTATTATGTTTGTTTTGTGATGTGTTGTGGTTAACTAGAGAAAAATAAGTATCTAGAGTAGTTGACATATTTTTGTTGATTTTTAAGACTGTTAAATACCTCTCTGTTGGTCTGTTTTATAACTCTGTGATATGCATTTATATGTGGCTACTGTGAATTTTTTTATGGCATTAGTACTAGGGACATGATAATCACTGCTAACAATTGCATGAACTAAATAGGTAGTAGCTTGTGATGTTCCATTGTGCCATGTGTGTGTGAGGTCTTACTTAATTCCCTCTGTGTGTTGAATCTAGAACTTGGCCAGTTAGTCTTACCTTGGTTGAAAGATAGGGGTTAGGAAAGGATCATAGGCCGTTTTGATTTTTAAGTCACTTTTTTTTGCCTAAATAACCTTCCATGTATGCATGATATCTCTTGATCCCTATTTTGAGCCTGAATTGATCATTTCTTTCTATGAAACCTGTCACCTCCCCATTTAGATCATAATGAACCTGTTTTATCCCTGGTCCTCATTAGACACAGTGCACCTAAACTTAGGTAAACAACCTAAGTTGAGGGTGGATATCATAGGAGTATGTAATGTAAACTGGGTATGAAGAAAGGTAGAATAAAAGGAAAAGACTAAGTGAAAAAGAATAAAAAGCTGGGTGGTGTGGAAGAAGAATAAGAAAAGAAAAAGAATGAAAAAGAAAATCCATATCCATCCTGAATAATATGTGATCAAGAAAAGGAGAAAAAGAAGAAAAAGGTTAATAAGTGAACCCCACAAGTTAATATCATACCAGCCCTTAGCCTACATTACAAGCCGAACAAAAGACCTATAGTGATCCTAACTTATCTATCTAGACACCTTGGTGATGAAAATAAGGGAAAGCATATGGTATTTTACATGCATTGATTGGAATTTCTTTATGAGAGTGAGTGTCTCTTGATCATCCCCGCATTGACATGCTTGAGTTCATATATGAGTGAGGAGGGACTTCTTTGTTGTAAGGGCATATCGGTTGCATTACTAGCTGTTTACTTATTTGGGTAGTGTAACTTGTAAATATGCATGGTTATTATTACTGAATTGATTCCATATCTTGATTCCTTTGGGTCACATTGTTAATCTTCATGGATATGCACAATTAGAAATATAAGTAATTAAACGTGGAGAGTGGCATGGGTTTTAAGCTAAACTTGATAATCAACTGTGATAGGTATCTTATATGTCTCTTGGTTAAGCATCGTAGTATGGTATTATGTAGTTGCTTGAGGACAAACAATTGTTTTAAGTTGAGGGTGTTGATGTGTGAGCAAAAGATAGCACATTTAATGTTTTTTAGCTCAAAATAATTATGAATTCTGAAGCAACTTTTGTTATTTTGATATGTTTGCTCATGATATTGCATAAAAAGGCTGAAGAAATGAGAATAAACAATAATGGAGCAAAAGAGTTGAAGATCTGAGAAAAATAGAAGAAAACATGGCTAACAACCTCCGTGATAAGTCATCAGCCTCGTGATATCCTATCAGCATTGGCGTCAGCCTTGACCAGGGAGTTGCAGTTAGAGGAGCAGTTCTGACGACGCCGGTGATGTGGCGCCAAAGTTGTGATAAGGCATCAAGAATGGTATCATCCTTAAGCAGAAAGTTAGCATGGTAAGAAAATATTTGATGACGTTGGTGATACGCCGTCAGATCCCTGACACGGTGTCAGCCTAAGATAGAACCTGAAGGCAACTGAAGCCTCTCTGACGCCATCCGTGATAGGGCGTCAACTTCTTGACGCGGCGTCAGCCTGGGCGTCACCTATTCCAAACAATTTTATTAATTTTGTTATTCTATTTCCTTAATTAGGCTTCAGTATAAATAGTATCTTTTAGGGTTTTTGATTCATTCATAATTCATCTAGCTGAACAATTTTAGTGGGGCGGAAAAGGAGAGAAACCTCTCATTGAGGGTTCCTAACATTCTTGTAAACATCTTCCATTTGAAGATTGATTGTGGGTATGATTTATTACTTATTCTTGATTATGAATTCAATATATATTGTTGATCGTTGGTTCATGAATAGCTAATTTTCTTTACTTGAGTTATGGGAACCTTGATGTGAATACTAGTTTGGGTTGTGAATCTAATGTATGTCCATAAGAAATTGATGTTGTATAAAACTTTCTTTATTTTAATGATCTTTTTTGGCTGCAACTTAATAGAGTCAGTGCTACAAATATGACTTGTCTGAGAGGAAAGTGTTTGTTAGGTTACTTCAATGGAACAATCACTTGTCCGAGAGGAAAGTACTTGTCGAGCAATGTAGCGATCTCTCTTAGTTGCAACTTGAAAGGTAAGCCCAAGAACATCACTTGTCCGAGAGGAAAGTGTATGTGGAAAAAGAAAGAGTTTACATGGACTCAAAAGATTTTAATCTTTAGTTTAATGGCATATGCCTTAACCGAATTTGCCTACATGAGAACATAGTTGAACAACAAACACATGCTTTAAGTTTGAGAGAATTAACAGATACACTACCTACTGAGGTCGAGAGACGAATGGGTAAATAATAGGATTCAACTTTTCTTGAAGTTGAAGTGTCAATTGGAACTCTAAAGTGATTTGCAACCCAACCTATGTAAGCATCTTGGTAACCATAACTCTAGTGTCCCATAACATTACTAAATCGAAGTATGTATCAACTTTTGTTTAACCATTTAAAACCCCCAAATTTTATCTTTTTCTATCATTTGTTTAGATTCAACTTGTAGCTGTAGTTTCAAATTAGTTTGATCGCCAGTTACATTGTTCCTCGTGGATTCGACCCCGACTCCAAAGTTGGGTAAATATATTGATGACGATCTCCTTGCACTTATTTGAGGTGTAAGTTGAGTGTTATCACTTTCCAGGTGGATATCATAGTAGAAGCCACTGCTGAAGAGCATAATATCATAGTTGATAATCCATCAACTGCTTCCAAAGAAGAAGAAAAAGTGGAGCCTATCAGTTTGGGAGAACGGAAGAATTACCTGTTTGAAGGGTTCAACATATTGGACGAGGCTTCAATATAACTAACACAGTTGATCAACGACTATTTAGAATAGATTACCGATGGGCTGCTAAAGATCATGCCGACAACATAAATCAATTTTTGAAGATATTGGTTTATACTATTGTTGTTGTAAGAACGTGACATTAACAAATATAAATCATTATGTAGAAAACAAAATGATGAACGCTACAAAGTGAACAAATCGAATCTTGGTTTTGATATGTTTGACTTTATTCTTGCACATCTCAGATCGAAGAATTGGTTCTATTTAATGTCATAGCCCCAAACTTGCTGGAATGATGAGGTTTAAATGCCATACATATTACTATTAATTAATAATTTATTTAATTGCATCTGAGTATCATTTTTTATCACGTAATCCAAAATGTCTGATAATATGTGCAGCACATCAATGTCATTTTTTACTACTTCCGAAAGAAGGTCAAGTTGCAAACACAAGAACAATACAGATACACGACATGCAATTGTTTGTACAAAGTTTACAGCAATAATACCTACGATAGGTACTGTCAACAACAACCGAAAGTTTCCCAAATTGAGGAATGCTTAATCAACATCATCAAAGGTTTTAGCATTCCGACTGGCTTACCTTAGCATTTGGTCTACAAAGTGTACATCCCAATTAATTGTGGTGATGAATTCCATTGGGTGTTGGATGTCGTCGTTCTAAAAGAGAGATTCATCCGAGTTTATCACTCGATGTCGCGAAGGAGACATTTCGGGTTGTCATCTAAAATACAAAAGATGGCCAAAATATTGCCTACTTGTGCTGATATGAGTGGCTCTTTGGATCAAAAGGTTCGTACTGATTGGTTGAAGATTGAAGCACACCGGGATAAAATGTACAATACGTTGAAGGAATTTCTCAACAAACCATTGGTATCCTGTAAGTATAAGAGTCATGATTTAGTTTCATTCCACAAATTTCACAATGCTTGCATGAACTGCAAGATATGGATTATCTATTTTTTTAAAACACAGGAATTGCGGTCCTTTTGTTGCCACTTATGTCGAGTATTTGAGCGATGGATTACAAGTACCAAATGATGGACTTGATGATGGATTACTCCATAAAAGATATGCTGCTATTTTATGGAAATATGGAGAAGCAAAAGCTCAGAAGCTGTACGCAAGTGACATTAAAGATTCACGATGACCAAACCCAAATTCCGTAACACCGGATGAAGTACAACTTGTCCATATTGATTAGATATTTAAATTTTGAGTTCGTCAATGTTATAACCTATCCTCCTTGGTTTAACTTGTTGATTTATTTGTAGAGTAGATCATTTGTATCCATAAAGATTTTTTTTACATTTCATTTATTTGTTGAGTTATTTCATGTAATTTCCGAAGGCTTCGATTTATTTTATGCTGTCTAAGAATATAATTTAATCCTTAGTCTTGAATATGTTAATTGAAATAGAGTACTAGATTAAAATATCGCAACAAATAATACATCTACTGCAACAGATGACATATCTTATCAAACAAATTTAGACATATGTTGCAACATGAGATGCAACATGTAGGTCATCTGCTGGAAATTATATAATAGGTATTCCTACTTTTTTGATTTTCTCCAACAAATTACCGATTAGTTGCAATAGATAGATAATTCTTGCATTATAAAAATTCAACTTTCTCCAGATAGAGAAATTATTGCCACTACACGTAGAGTAAAGTGGCTTGAAATAAACAGTTGTTATCGTTTTTGTCTCCGTCTTTGTACATATTCTTTTTTATACACGGGCTCCAACCATTTAGTTAGATCATCTGCTGGAAATTATATAACAGGTCTTCCTATTTTCTTTCTTGATTTATTGTAATAGATTACCTATCAGTTGCAACGGATAGATTGTATGTTGCAATAGAATATATATCTATTGCGACAAACAGACTGGGAAACATCTGCATAATGCAACAGATGACTAACCTATTCCAATAGATAATCTATCTATCACAATAGGTATTATATCTGTTACAACAGATATAAAATCTGTTGCATTATAAAAATTCAAATTTCGCTAGACATAAAATTATTGACACTACATGTAAAGTGAGGCGGCTTGAAATAAAAAATTGTTATCATTTTCATTTCTGTCTTTGTACATATTCTTCTTTATATGCGGGCTCCAACCATTTAGTTAGTACCCCATAAGCCCAGACCCATTTCACATTTCCCACATTAGTGTCGTACATATCGGTCATTTTTGTGTCGGTTAGCAAACACTCGATGTATGCAAGCGAGAATGGCCCGTACAATGCACCGGTTCTATTTCTCTGGAGCTTAATGTTCTTATTTCGACCTTTAAAATCTCATGATTCCTTCATTAAGACTTTAGCCGTCAAATGATCCATCAGATTACTCTGCTTCAATAGCTTGGATAACAACTGCAAGAGTGGCTGCATATGGGCTAAAACTTGTCCTCGCTGAAGATAGGTAAGTTGCAGTCATAAACCATAATCCATAATCTTTACCTCATAGAGTAGTATCTCAATAGCGAGAAAATGTTTGACTTCCACATTCATGACTGCAATGATTCTCTTTGCCTTGGTCTAGCTCTTGCCGTGTTGATATGGACTCTTTTCTCTAACATATTTAATCGGTTTTTCATCCCAGTGGAACGTAGAAAATAACAGGTCAAATCTTGGGCCACCGGTACAAGCTAGCTCACGAAGAGAAGCGTACCTATCCTTGAAATTAATGTAAAAGTTGAGGTCCATTATCCTATCAGCAACATCATAAGCATCTGGGTATGCTAATTACCTGTCCCTCATGAGGCAGAGAATTTCATCAACATACTGTGGTATAAGAAGATAGTTTTTAAATAGGTTAGTAATCATAAAGAATAAAAACACAGTGGAAAGAATCCAATATAGAGGGTTCTCTAAATAAGTTCACAGATTACCCAACCAACGTAACTTATGCAATTGATGTGCATTATGTTGCAACAGAATACCAAGTTGTTGCAATAGATTACAAATCTGTTGCATTGATTCTTCTTCATGGAGTAGAGTGGAAGGCTAGGTTAGCAAAAGTAAACTTACGTTGTCCTCATACCACACGTGTATATTTTTTATATTTGTGAAGTTTTCGGCGGCAAATGAATGCATGGTGTATTCTTTTCGAACCTTCGTCTTGCTATTCATGATTTCTTGTAGTTCCTCTTCTTTCTCCTAGCCAAGCTTTGCAAATATGTCCACCTTCTTCGATGGCCCCTAAACTTCAACAACTCTTGGAGCAGGAGGAGTTGCAATTTTTGCTAATTTCAAAACAGAGAGAATTTGCCTAATTTTTCTTCTCATCCTCCTAACCACCACTGTACGAGTGCATAGTTCCCTCACCTTGTTGGATGCTATAACACCCCTCCTGGATTTCAACTCCTTAGAAGCTTCAGCAATAGCTTCTAGCTTCTCAAGGAGTTTCTTCTCTCCGTCCTTGCACACTTTGCATTTACAATAGGAACATGAGGGTGAGGAGGGGTGAGAGGGACCACTGTAAGAGTGGGAGGGACCGATATAGGGGTGAGAGGGAGGACCTGTGCAAGAGGTGTTTTCAAAAGTATTTATTTTTTGCTGAGCACCAACATACTCATAATCATAACTGGCAGTAGCATCAGGATGGCTGCCACCATCATAAACAACTCCACCAGAAAGACCCCCAGAAGAAGCACACAGATCTGTTGCAGTTTAAGGTTGGTCATGAAGAGCTTCAACATTAGGCTGACCTTGCTTCAACATTAGATGGAACATCTGTTACAATATCTTTCTTTGAGGCAAATTATTTTAGTTGAAAGAAGGCGTACTGTATCATCCGGAGGGTTAAAAAGATCAGCCTCCTACTCCTTAATATTTTCTTGGCCGCCCTTTATAGCTGTCAACCACCTAAGAATCCTTGGATGGGAAACCTCATTCGGGTAAACCCTAAACTACTTTCGGAGGGGCGGAATGGCTTCACATGCCCAAGCCTAAAAAATATAAACAGGAAGCAAGAAAAAAAAGTCACAATAAGTATAGTCATTTTAAATTAATGGATAAGTAAACATACTGATTAATTTTAGCATGAAAGCCTAGGGAATGCCGTATAATATGGTTGTCTTGCGGATAGCTTTGTCAGTAAATATTCGATGGTCAAGTAGTATCTGTCATATCCCTAGGGATAATCATTAAATTTCCCAAAATCATCAGCAAGCGCCAACAAATCATGTTCTATGACTTTCTTGACATCTCTTGCCAATAAAATGGAATGGAAAAATCAAACTAAGCACAATTTCTCCTTGCATAGCTTTGGTATGTTTTTATTCTTGAGATCCACCATAAAATCCTCGCCTTTGTAGATAAGTCCAACAATGCACAACAACTCATCTTTTTTAACCTTGCGTTTGTTGGAACCTTTGTGGGGTATTTCCTTGATTAGAGGTTCTTCTGGACGATCGCATCTCAAGCCCGTCACTATGGCAAAATCTTTCAATCCAAAATAAACCAGCATGCCATAGTAGTTAATCAAGACTTCATCCATCTTTTTTCCGCCCTCCCTTCCCTCATACTCGATCCTGCAGTTGAGAGGGCCATATACCATGCTCATTGGGAAATGGAGAGTGGGTTCCTCAGATAGCTCGAGAAAGTATGCAAAACAGTTCTTCTTAAAAAATTCATCAATGTTTTCATGCTTCATAATGATCCTTAGTTCGTAAAAAGGTTTCCCCAACTGACATTTAAGTACAAGATCACAAATACTGTGTTAGGGCTATTCATCAGCATCACAACTCGAAACTTATCAATACTAATGGTTTTGACAGAATCATACTGGGATTTCGATATTATTTCACGCCCTATTGGTGTGGAGGAGTTATCACTTTCCTCGACTTCATTTTGCCCTGACTGAGATTGTTCTGGAAGTTTCTCTGAATCTATCTGTACTTTAGCCTTTTTTGTTTGGTGATAAGAAATTGATGTATTTTCTCCACTTTCAGTTTCCTTTCTTTTGGGAGACATCTTTTAACAACAAATAATAGAAAAACAAAAAATACATTGCATTTGATGTCTGCATAATGTTTTAAAAAAAGGTAAGACAAATTTCAATAAATTATTCTGAGCCACATTACAAAAAAAATACCCCAACAGATAAACCATCAGTTGAAACAGATGGGGAATCTATTTGAAGACCAATTTAATATCTCCCAATAGATTTTCCACCCTTTTACAATAGATGGACCACCACCACCATAACCAATGCCACCAAATCCACCACCAATGCCACCAATACCAACATCAAGACCACCGACACCACCACAAAAAACACAAATACCGACACCACCAAAAATACCACAAACACCATCCAACAATACCACGACAGTCAACAAAACACTAAAATAAAAACAAGGATTTTCTCGGGTACTTCTTACTTTTTTAGCATCAAAACACAAAATTGTTAACCCATTATCGAAGATAATACAACTAAAAGTCTTTTTTTCATCATTAACTAAAAAGCCCAAATTTTTAAAATAAATAATAAATGTAGAACTCTTCTTGAACTCTGTTACCTGTGAAGATAGCGAAAATGATGGATACAAGTGAGAATGAAGTCGAAAATAACAACTTTATGGTCGAAAATGGGAAGAAAATCAATCTATTTTGATAGGTTGAGCAATATATTGAGTAGTTTTCTGTATTTTGAGAGAGAGAGAGAGAGATAGATGAGAGAGAACTTAAGATTTGAAATGAGGAAAAGTTTTTCCCGCAAATAGATGATTTGTAATTTTGGAAAAGAATGACAAGTTTTGAAAATGTTAATTTGGTCCGAATTGATCTCAATTAATTTTTGAAATTTCAAAAGATATAGTTTTTAAAATATTAAGTTGATGAGAACTCATTTCAACTTAGAGTGATCGATCAACGACTCGAGTCAGGATGAACGTAATACCAACACCATGCAAATGCAACGGCTCAATTAAAGTTATTGTTGACCCTGTGAGCTCATTCATTTATCCCTAGTTCCACCTAGATCAATATAGGTACTATTATTAATAATAACATTAAGTTGATGAGAGCTTATTTCAACTTAGATTCATTGATCGATGACTCGGGTCGGGATGAACACAATACCAACACCATGCAAATGCAATAACCCAATTGAAGTTGTTGTTTACACTATGAGCTCGTTCATTCATCCCTAGTTCCATATAGATACATATAGGTACTATTATTAATCTTAACATTAAGTTGATAAGAACTCATTTCAACTCAGAGTGATTGATCGACGACTCGAGTTGGGATAAACACAATACCAAGACCATGGAAAATGAAATAGCATAATTGAAGTTGCTGTTGACCTTATGAGCTCATTCATTAATCCCTCGTTCCACCTAAATCAATGTAGGTAATATTATTAATCTTAACATTAAGTTGATGAGAACTCAATTCAACTCAGAGTGATCGATGGACAACTCGGGTCGGGATGAACACAATACCAACACCACACAAATGCAATAGCTCAGTTGAAGTTGTTGTTAACCCTATGATCTCATTCATTCATCCCTAGTTCTATCTAGATCAATGTAAGTACTATTATTCATCTTAACATTAAGTTGATGAGAACTTATTTCAACTCAGAGTCATCGATCGATGACTCGGGTCAGGATGAATGCAATACCAACACTATGCAAATGTAATAACTCAATTGAAGTTGTTGTTGACCCTGTGAGCTTATTTATTTGTGGAACCTAGAGAAAATTTTAAGTCAAGTACAATTTTGATCTATAAAGAAATTACGGTACAAAAGAAAACAACTGGAGTGGCATGTTTATATATATATGTTATTTGTATGCTATGGCTACTAAGGTAAAGACAAGTATTGTTTTACTATACTATATGTGATAAGTGTTAAGTTTTGGTGCCCTTAGACATTTCCTTTTTGGTAAGAAATATAATAATAATATATAAAGGGAAAGTTTTCATTCCTTTCACTGATAAATATTCTCAGAATATGAAGGAACCATAGGTTCTCTACCATTTCTCTCCGTGCAGCTGATATTTTTGTTCTTGAGAAGAAAAAAATTGAAAGGATCGTAAAGGTAAGAAAAGTATTCCTTTAAGAGAAGATGTCCCATGGTTCTTAATTGTTAGTAATTATTAGTTTTATCAAGAATTCTCAAGAACTCAAATTTGGAAATTGGTCTCAAAAGGATAATTTCTTCACCTCATATTTGAATTTTTGCACTGCTTCTTGAGACAAATTTGCAACTAAGATTGCTCGAAAGATACGGAATTTTGGTAAAGAGAAGTTTTAGGAATTTCTATCGATTGGGTAGTTTTACCTTGAAATGATTTTCTCGAAAGAGACAGAATTTTGGTAAAGAGAAGTTTTAGGAATTTCTATCGATTGGGTAGTTTTACCCTTGAAGTGTATAAGTTAGAATTTATTTTGTTATTGTTAAGGAATTAGATTAATTTCGGACATAGGTGAAGATTATTGGAATGAGTTATTAAATGCTCCTACGGGTTACTTATGGACATACATGTTATTTTTCTAGCTAGTGAATTGTGTATCGGATAGCGGGAACTAGTTGTTGGATGGATAAAGGCTTTAATATGGAGGGTTGAATTACTTGAGGCTTGAATTACTATCGTAGCTAATAAAGTATTCAGGTATGTAAAGCTAAACCCTTCCTCCTCTCTAAGGCATCACCATATGTCACGTATTCCTTTCTGTTGACATTAATATAATTCTCAAAATACGAAAGTAAAATCTTTATATTGCCCTACATATTATTCCCTTACTCTACCATTAAGCTTATGAGTATCAATTTTTCCCTCTTTGTGTTAAGTTTTCATGATACTTCCATATCATCATAAGTTTCTGTATTTGAAGCCTTACACGCTAGGAAAGAATAGTAATAACATAGTTTCACTTATATATGGTAACTAAGTTATCAGTATCATAATTGATATGTCCTAAGCCTTTTAGGCATTATTTGATAAATGTTAACAACAGGAGGGTACATAGGTTTGGCTTGGCATACCGCTCGACGTGATTCTGTGCACAGGATAGATACCAAACCACTATAGCGAGCCCAACCATTGGGTGTACCCGCCTTTATGGCATCATTTGTATTTGGAGTCAGCTGGAGCGTTATGTACTAGTTTTCCTAACTCGAGCTAACATATGGCATATATGGCCTGTGGGCAGACCCTCATGTGAGCCCCTGGGCGGGGCGTACCTAGATACAAACTGCGATTATAATTACACATATGGGATCATAGCAATAAGTATGTGAGCAACATATGCTCTATACTTGCCTCAGATTGCCTTTGAAAGGCGATCGTATGACCATTTGTATGTCTTATAGGATAAGTGCATCACCTTGGCAAAGTATAGGTCCTATATTATGATGAACGTTTTTATAAATATTACATATGATGCAAATTAGGTTGGTGCATAAGTTATTAGTTCATATCATATAGGTGTTATTTGTTGGCTCTTACGTTTTTCACTTTACCATTTAACTCATATGAGCTTCTGTATTTGTCCAACTATTATTCTGTCTACTTTTATACCAGTACATATTGTTTATGTACTGATGTCTCAGGTCTACCATGTTTTGTTAATGCAGGCTTAGACCCTCAGGATAGCAGACGTCTACGTTAGACCCCATTATTATTTTCAATGTGTATTTTGGTGAGCTCCAACTCTCCCTGGAGCCAGTCTATGCCTCATATTTTAATTATATGTACAGGTCTCTATTTGGGCATGATGGGCCTGATGCCAACTAGTCACTTATAGTTTAGCGTGTTAAACTGACTAGAGGCTTCATGGACATCATGTAGTATTGTATAGTTTTGTAAATGTAACTCTATCATGTATATATTTAAATATTACTGAATATCCTACTCGTTATTATCCCATAACTTTATGTACATCATAAAGTGCCTGTAGATTAAGTATATACGGTTCTTATCCGTTATTATCATTTTGGGGCGTGACAAGTGTGGTATCAGAGAGCCTAGGTTCATGTGTCCTAGGAAGTCTATGAAGCCGTGTCTAGCAGGACCTTACTTATTGATGTGTTACACGCTAGATTTATAGTTAAGGGACTGCATGGAGATTTAGGAATTGGACTTTTATTTATAATCTAGATCGTGCAATAGAGTTAAGTCATATAAAGTTACTTTTGAATCTCATTCTGCTTGTTTGTGATACAGACCATATCTACTATAGAAAAGGATAAAGCAGCCTTGTAGGAATCTACCAGCACTACTCAGGAAGCAACCACTACCGTTCAATCTCCCGTATTAGTGGATTTGAATAGGACTCAAGAAAGTTTATTGGGTTCTATGCTTCCAGTTTCTCAAATGCCTAAAATGGAAGGACCTACAGGGGCTTCTGCACCTCTAGTGGTGCCAACGGTAGTTCCTATCCTACCACCAAGTTCCTCAGACCCAGATATTAAGGGAGGGATACAGTTGCTTACATAGTTGGTCGCCGCTCAGGCCCAAAGGCAGAATGTCGACGTATCTATTGCTACTCAGAGAGTGATGGCTGAATCTAAGAACAAAGATTTCATCCTTATGAATCCACCAGAATTTACAGGTTCTAAGCTTGTAGAGGACCCTCAATAATTCATTAATGAGGCTCACAGAATTTGTAAGGTAATGCAGGTGTCAGATACAGATGTAGTTGAATTGGGTAATCATCAATTGAAAGATGTTTCTATTGGTTGGTATGAGACGTGGGTTGCCTTGAGAGGTTAGGAAGCTCCTCCAGCTGTCAGGATAGAATTTGCAGAAGCCTTCATAGATCACTTCACGCCATTAGAGCTCAGAGAGGCAAAGATGGATGAATTTGTATCTCTAAAGTAGGGTAGTATTAGTTTCAAGGAATATTATTTGGGGTTTACATAGTTGTCCAAATATGCTCCAGAGGTATTTAACACACAAGTAAAACAGATTCATTACTTTGTGAATGGCATTGTGGGTCCCCTAAAGGACCTTCTTTCCGTTGCTACTATGAACAATAGCTAGAGGAAGATCAGTGTAATCGTGAAATAGATAATGAAAAAAAGTAGAGTAAGAGAGCTAGGACGACCAGCCAGTATCAGAGGAGTGGTGGAGCTACCACTAGTAGAGGACCAACTAGGCAGACCCAGTTAGCTGTGCGCTCCATATATAATGCTCTAACTCAGTTCTTGAGGAATAGGTATAAGCAGAGCCAGACTTCTAGAGCACCAAACTTATGACCTTAGAGGGGCACTAGTCGAGGGTTACCACCTCGGCTTACATACAGGCAGTGTGGCCGGCCACATGGAGGAGAGTGTCGGCATAGTTCAAATGCGTGTTACTGGTGTGGTATAGAGGGTTATATGGTACATGATTGTCCACAGCTCAGAGGTAAAGGTAGAGGTGACCGATCACAGCCTATAGGGTCTGCATCAACTTCATCTTCATCAATATCTTCTTCTTCTTGTGGTCCTCGGGCATCAATAGGTAAAGGATCTTGTAGGGGCAAAGGGCCCGGTTAGAGTGCAAGCCCAAACCGTATGCATGCACTAGCTGGTCGGCAAGATTCAGAGGCATCTCCAGATGTGGTCACAATTACCTTAGTCATCTTTTCATATGATGTATATTCCTTGATAGACCCAGGATCTACCTTGTGATATGTTACTCCATTCGTTGCTAAGAAGTTTGGAGTAGAGCTAGAGTTGTTACAAGAACCATTTATAGTATCAACTTTAATTAGAGATTTTATTATAGTTAGACGAGTCTATTATGATTGTTTAGTGATAGTATATGGTCATGCTACATTGGCTAATCTGATTGAGAAATGGTCAACTTTGATGTTGTTATGGGTATGGATTGGTTATTCTCTTATTATGCTATAGTTGATTATCAAGTCAAAATAACCCATTTCTACTTCCCAGTAGAACTAGTCTTAGAGTGGAGGGGTAATTCTATAATGCCTAGAGAAAGGTTTATTTCCTTTCTTAAGGCACAAAAGCTTATTGCAAAAGGGTTTTTGTATCACCTAGTCCAAGTGAAAGACATTAAGGCCAAAAAATAGGCACCAACTTTAGGATCTGTACCAGTGGTGAACGTGTACTTAGATATGTTTCCTGATGAACTCACTGGATTACCTCCTGTTAGAGAGATTTATTTTGGTATTGATGTGGATCCTGGTACACAGCTGATATCAATTCCACCTTATAGAATGGCGCCTGCAAAATTAAAAAAGTTAAAAGAGTAGTTAAAAGAGTTACTTGATAAAGGTTTTATTTGGCCCAGTATATCACTTTGGGGTGCACCAGTGCTTTTTGTACGTAAGAAAGATGGCACATTACCGATGTGTATAGATTACAGACAGCTGAACAAGGTGACAATAAAGAATAAGTACCCTCTCCCCTGAATAGATGATTTATTCAATCAATTGCAGGGAGCTAAATACTTTTCAAAGAACGATTTGAGGTCCGGTTATCATCAATTAAGAATTCATGAAGCAGATATTCCTTAGATAGCCTTTCAGATAAGATATGGGCATTTTAAGTTTCTTGTCATGTCATTTAGACTAACAAATGCTTCGGAAGCCTTTATGGACATAATGAATAGGATTTCCAAACCCTTTCTTGATATGTACGTGATTGTATTTATAGATGATATTTTGATATATTCACGTAATGAAGTTGAGCATGCAGATTATTTGAGGTTAGTATTATAGAAACTCAGAGAGCACCAGTTGTATGCTAACTTTTCTAAGTGTGAGTTTTGGTTGACCTCGGTAGCCTTTCTTGGTCATATGGTATCTGGAGGAGGCATCCAAGTAGACTTTAAGAAAATAGAAGCTGTGAATAATCGGCCTTGACCAACCACTCCTACTGAGGTGCGTAGTTTCTTGGGGCTACCTGGTTACTACAAGAGATTTGTGGAGGGTTTTTCCTCTATTTCTGCCCCATTGACCAAATTGACTAGAAAATGGTTAAATACTAGTGGTCAGATGCTTGTGAAAGATGTTTTTAAGAGCTGAAATATAGATTAACCATGGTACCAGTGTTGGCCTTACCAGAGGGTACCGAAGGATATGTGGTGTATTATGATGCTTCAAGTGTTGTTTTGGGCTGCGTCCTAATGCAGCATGGAATTGTTATAGCGTATGCTTCTCGACAATTAAGGAAGCATGAATAGAATTACCCTACTCATGACTTAGAGTTTGCAGCAGTGGTATTTGCACTAAAAATTTGGCATCATTATTTATATGGAGTGTATGTTGATATATTTATAGATCATAAGAGTCTTTAATATCTATTTAAGTAGAAAAAGTTGAATTTGAGAAAGTGAAGGTGGATAGAGTTATTGAAAGACTATGATGTCAATATTTACTATTATCCGGGCAAAGGTAATATTGTAGCTGATGCTCTTAGTTGACTATCCAGGGGTAGTCTAGCATATTTTCCACCTGTTTAGCAGAAAGTAGTGAGAGATGTTCACAAATTGGCCAACTTTGGTGTTCGCCTTGTGGATTCTGAAGATGGTGGCGTTGCTGTTCTTAATACAGCTGAGTCATCACTTATGGCATTGGTTAAACAGAGATAGTATGATCACCCCTTATTGCTCCAGTATAATAAGGGAATTCAATAATATCGAATTGTAGCATTTGAAATAGCAGATAATGGCACTTTGAGGTGTCGAGGTAGATTATATGTACCTGATGTAGATAGGTTATGACAATAAATTATGTTTGACGCTCATTGCTCTCATTATTCTTTTCATCCCAATTCTACAAAAATGTATCATAATCTTAAAGAAATCTACTGGTGGAATGACATGAAGAAAGATATAGCAGAATATGTGGTACAGTGCTCTAATTGTTAGCAAGTAAAGCTGGAATATCAAAGACCTGGTGGCCTAGCTCAAACCTTTAGTATTCCTGTGTGGAAGTGGGATGCTATTAATATGGATTTCATTGTAGGCTTACCTTTGTCTTACCAGAAACATGACTCTATTTGGGTAATAGTTGATCGACTGATGAAATCTACCCATTTCCTTCCTGTTAAGTCTACCAGAACGGCTGAAGATTATGCTAAGTTATATGTAAAAGAGATTGTCTGCCTACATGGGACCCCGATATCCATTATTTTAGATAGAGGTTCCCCATTTAAACCTCAATTTTGGAAATCATTCCATAAGAGCTTGGGTACGCAGGTGAACCTGAGTACTACATTTCATCCTTAGATAGACGACCAAGCCGAGCGCACCATTCAGACGCTCAAAGATATGTTGAGAGCATGCGTGCTAGACTTTAGAGGTAATTGGGATGATCATTTGCCTTTAACAAAATTTGCTTATAATAATAGTTATCACTCCAACATTGGCATGGCTCCATTTGAAGCTTTATATAGAAGACGATGTAGATCGCCTATTGGTTGGTTCAAAGTAGGTGAGACACAAGTATTGGGTTCAGACCTAGTCCATCAAGCCATAGAAAAGGTTAAACTAATATGAGAGCGGTTGAAAACTTCCCAGAGTAGGCAAAAATCGTATACAGATGTGTGACGTAGAGATTTAGAATTTCAAATTGATGATTTCTTAAAGGTGATGCCTATAAAAGGATTTATGCGATTTGGTAAGAAGGGTAAGTTAAGTACCCGGTCTATTTGACCCTATAAAGTGATTTGTAAAATTAGCGAGGTAGCCTATAAGATAGAATTACCTCCAGAGTTAGCTGCAGTCCATCCTGTCTTTCATGTATCTATGCTACATAAATGCTTAGGAGAGCCGTCTTGTGTCATCCCTACTGAAGGTATTGAGTTTACTGGAGAATTATCTTTTGAGGAAGTCCCCATGGCTATATTAGATCGGCAGGTCAAAAATTTGAGATCTAGAGACATAGCTTCAGTAAAGTATTATGGAGAAACCAAAAAGTAGAAGAAGCCAATTGGGAAGTAGAAGTGGATATGAAAGATAAATACCCATATTTGTTCCAAAACTACTCGGAGGTTCTTAAACTACTTTTACCTTTATGTGGTCATTAGTGCTATTATAATTTGTTCTGTTGACATCTGATTTATTCTTGATATGTTTAGGTACATGACTTGTGCCTATGAGACTTGATATTTACATGGAAACAACGCGTTTATGTGGGGTATAAGATAAGTTACATGATTGATTATGACCTTTAATTGTGTGTAAGGCCAAGAGAAGCCTTGTGTACTATTTTTTGAGTTTAAGACCAAGCGGAGCCTTGTATGTTATTTGTTGAGTGTTATATGTGTTGTGACGCTCTGTGAAGTGTATTTGGATGTATTCTGGCTAGCTGACAGGTACTCGATAGACCTATTTACAAAGGAAACTCTGGTAAAATTTTTGAAAATTTAGGGAGTTGGTCAAATTTAAGGCCTTCTAATGGGTTAAGAGAGGCAGGAGTTAAATAAATGATCTTAAGAATGTCTTGGATAGTTATGGGATAGAAAGTGAGGTGCAAGCATCATTCGAGAACGAATGATCCTAAGTGGGGGAGATTGTGGCACCCCAAGAAAATTTTAAGACAAGAACAATTTTGGTCTATAAAGAAATTGCGGTACAAAGGAAAATAGTTGGAGTGGAATGTTTATATATATATATATATATATATATGTTATTTGTATGATGTGACTGCTAAGGTAAAGACAAGTATTGTTATATTATACTATATGTTATAAGTGTTAAGTTTTGGGGACCTTAGACATTTCCTTTTTGTTAAGAAATATAATAATAATATATAAAGGGAAAGTAAGGGAAAGTTTTCATTCCTTTCATTGATAAACATTCACAGAATGTGAAGGAACCTTAGGTCCTCTGCCATTTCTCTCCGCGCAGCTGATATTTTTGTTCTTGACAAGAAAAAAATTAGAAGGATCGTAAAGGTAAGAAAAGTATTGCTTTAAGAGAAGATGTCGCATGGTTCTTAATTGTTAGAAATTATTAGTTTTATCAAGAATTCTTAAGAACTCAAATTTCGAAATTGGTCTCAAAAGGATAATTTCTTCACCTCATATTTGAATTTTTGCACTACTTCTTGAGAAGGATTTGCAACTAAGATTCGTCGAAAGAGACGAAATTTTGGTAAAGTGAAGTTTTAGGAATTTCTATCAATTGGGTAGTTTTACCCTTGAAGTGCATAAGTTAGAATCTATTTCGTTCTTGTTAAGGAATTCGATTAATTTTGGACATAGGTGAAGATTATTGGAATGAGTTATTAAATGCTCCTACGGATTACTTATGGACATACATGTTATTCTTGTAGCTAGTGAATTGCGTATCGGATAGAGGGATCAAGTGGTTGGCAGGATAAAGGCTTTAATATGGCGGGTTGAATTAGTTGAGGCTTGAATTACTATCGTAGCTAATAAAGTATTAAGGTATGTAAAGCTAAACCCTTCCTCGTAGCTAAGGCACCACCATATGTCACGTATTCCTTTCTGTTGATATTAATATAATTCTCAAAATATGAAAGTAGAATCTTTATATTTCCCTACATATCATTCCCTTACTCTACCATCAAGCATATGAGTATCTATTTTTCCCTCGTTGTGTTAAGTTTTCATGATACTTCGATATCGTGATAAGTTTCTGTATTTAAAGCCTTACACGCTAGGAATGAATATTAATAACTTAGTTTCACTTGTATATGGTAACTAAATGATTTGTATCATAACTCATATGTCATAGGCCTTCAAGGCATTATTTGATAAATGTTAACGATGGGAGGGTACATAGGTTTGGCTTGGCATACCGCTAAATGTGATTCTGTACACAGGATTGAGACCAGACTACTATAGCAAGCCCAACCATTGGGCCTACCAGACTTTGTGGCATCATTTATATTTGGAGTCAGCTGGAGCGTTATGTACTGGTTTTCCTGACTTAAGCCTACATATGGCATATATTGTGGGCAGACCCTCACAGTGAGCCCCTGGGCGAGGTGTGCCTAGATATTGACTATGATTATAGTTAAACATATGGGATCATAGCAATGAGTATGTGAGCAACATATGCTCTATACTTGCCTCAGATTGCCTTCGAAAGGCCATCGTATGATCATATATATGACTTATAGGATAAGTGCATCACCTAGGTAAAGTATAGGTCCTATATTATGATGAATGTTTTTCTACACATTACTTATGATGCTAATTAGGTTGGTGCATAAGTTATCTGTTCATATCGTATAGGTGTTATTTGTTGGCTCATACGTTTTTCACTTTACAATTTACTCATATGAGCTTCTGTATTTGTCCAACTATTATTCTTTCTTCTTCATACTAGTACATGTTGTTTATGTACTGACGTCTTGAGCCCATTATGTTTTGTTAATACATGTTCAGACCCTCGGGATAGCAGACATCTACGTTAGACCCCATTGTTGTTTTCAGCGTATATTTTGGTGAGCTTCAACTCTCCCTGGAGACAGTCTATGCTTAGTATTTTGATTATATGTACTGGTCTCTGGTTGGGCATGATGGGCCTGATGTCAACTAGTCACTTATAGTTTAGCGTGTTAAACTTACTAGAGGCTTCATGGACATCATGTAGCATTATATAGTTTTGTAAATGTAACTCTCTCGTGTAAATACGTAAATCTTACTGAATATCATGCTCGTTATTATCCCATAACTTCATGTACGTCCTAAAGTGGTTGTAGAGTAAGTGTATACGGTTCTTGTCCTTCACTATCATTTTGTGGCATGACATCATTCATCCCTAGTTTCACCTAATCAATTGCAATGAAATATGTTGCAACAAATGACAGAGCTGTTGGAGAATTTCAAATAGATAATACTATCAGTTGCAACAGATGACATATCTGATTTCATTATCAAATTGACATTTACATCTGTTGTGATAGATGAATGAGCAGTTGGAAATTTTTAAACAGATAGTCATTTCTATTGCAACAAATGACATATCTGATTTAATTATCAAATAGACATCTGCATCTGTTGTGATAGATGACTAAGTTGTTGGAAATTTTCAAACAGATATTGATATCTGTTGTAACAGATGACATATCTGATTTAGTTATCAAATGGACATTTCCATTTGCTGTCACAGATGACTAAACTGTTGGAATTTTTCAAATAGATAGTTATATCTGTTGCAACAGACGACATATCTGTTTGAAAATCTTTGTTTTCTTTTAATTTAAAAGCAAGCTTCTGTCTGAGTAGATAAAGTAATACTACTAAATGCAGTAAAAAAATTTCTTGGATAACTTAAAAATCTCATTGAGTAGTCTTGTTTTGTCTTTTCAGTGTCACCCGTTTTCTTCCTCATGCCCCTTAAATTATTAATGAATATTGAAACCCCTAATACTTATACTTCCTTCGTTTCATATTAGTTGGCGCCTATTGACTTGGCATACCTATTAAGAAAATATTAATTAGCGGTTTATTTTACCAAATTAGCCTTATTAATTATGCTTTGAAAATATAAATTTGAATAAATACACTTTATTTAGTCATTTAATATTAAGGGTAGTACATCTAGAAATTAGAATTATCTTATCTCTTTTTCAGCCCTAAATTTATTCCGTATCTCATTTTTTTCTTTCTATCCTCTTTAGGGTTATCACAATCTTTTTTTCTCTCCTCTTTCTCAAAAAGATCCTTTTGGATCTAAACCGATCCATATGTTAGATTCCTCGACTGAAATTGCTATTTTGATCCCCTTTTGACATTAAGGTATGCTTCACTATTGCTCTTTCATTCTCTTCTTCTTCTTTGTAAGTTATTTACATCTTTTTTATTTAATTACCATTTACCCATAATTTAAAAATTTTGAAGGAACTTTAATTGTTGAATTAACGAACCGAGAATTTTTATTACAAGATGCGAAAAAAGTCATCTGTTGGGAGAAGTTTAAAAGCCTTATTGGTAGTATCATATTTTTTTATGCATTTTGTTTGTTTCTTTGTTGTTGATGCTATAATTGATATTGTTAGTGGGGTTGGCGTTGTTTGAACTTGTGGTGTGGTGTTGTTGACAGTGGCGGATTCAGTTTTTTTAGATGGTGGGTGCTTCTTAGCTTAAAAATAGTGAAGTCCAAACAATCAACACAAGTAGTAAGGGACAAAAAAATAAAACAAAGTTTAAAGTGAATAAGGAGAAAAGGGTTGGTTACCAAAATTAAAAAAATATGTACTGAGTGGGAATTGAACTCAAGACTAAAAGAAATAAATAGCCTTAAGCACCCATAAATAACCACTAGGACAACCAAACAACTCTTACTATGGGTACTCACTGATTAGATTATATACGTTTTTTCTTAATTTTCATATACATATATAAAGTTTGATACGAGTTCAGTCTATGCTCGCGCACTCGGAGAACTCCATGTGGGTCCGCCCCTGGTTGTTGATGGTATTGGAACATAGGATGTTTGCTTCTTTGTTGTTCATGATGTTGTTGGAACAAATGTTGTTGTTTTCTTTGTTGATGATGTTTTTTATTTGTTCCTTCTTTGTAGTTTATGTTGTTGTTGATATTGCAACAGACGAAGCAAATTTTGGAATAAATCAAACCACCAGCAAGGCTAGTTTGATGTATTCCAACAGACTCCACATCTGTTTCTTCAGAATCCACATTTGTTGCATCAGACTCCATATTTGATGCAACAAATTCCACGTCTGATGCAATAGGCTCAACATCTGTTGTAGCAGATGGATAATATTCTTTCTGTGACATTAATTTTTTTCTTCTTCTTTGTAGATATAAGGAGCTGAAAGTTGATCAACTTTTGCCAGACCATCACAAGAGGATGCAGTAAAGATGGGTTCAAAGGAATAAGCAACATGCAGATGGAACCACTTCATATGTGGGAGGTATGTATTACTAATAATGTTTTTATGAAAACACACATAAAGTACATTGATTTTGTGAATGCTGCTTTTACCTATTAGTTATTAGATCATTCAAACAAGATATCTGCAATTTTACAGTTAAGTTTGGTAGGTCTGAACTGATAAGCCTGAGGGACCATTAATATGGTTTTGATACCCTATTAAGATTTAATGTCGCTTGTTGCTCATGTTAATTTGTCATGCCTTCTACAGACTTTCGCTATGGAAAACATTTCTGGCGATGGTGTAGACTTTAGCATGACGGATATGTTGTCCCCTATATGGGAGAAGAATGATCAACAGAAAGGTTAAGATATTGAGATCGTTTAATCTGTTCACTAACTTGGGATAAGGTTTGGAGATCTTGTCCCTCTTTTCTTATCTTGTGCATGCAAATGTAAAGAGTGCAGGCAAAACATGATGGAGTGATTAATACTATTAATGCATTAACTGTTGATGTAAAGGAATTGATATCTAACAGTAGTGTCATTCGATCAAAGAGGATTTTAGTTTCATTCACTCCATTCGATCAACAGAACTATTTGACACAGCGGAAGCTGATATTGAGAGATTACTGATTATGTCTTCTCAAGACTTGCTTCTACCAGAAAACTATTCTGCATTCAGTGCTGCACTATCCATATATGTCGCAGCACCGGATTTATCATCTGAGAGAGCGCTTTTCTTGGAAAAGCTCAAAAAGAACCTTCCATACTTCTCCTTGACCTTGCATAGAGCTAAGAAGGACCAAGAGGAGTATTACAAGAAAGATTCCAAGAAAGTGGTCCTCATTGACAAATTCACAAAAGATCAAGAGCTCTAAACTGAGCTCAACGACCACAGTGACAAAATGATTGAATTGGAAGGGGTGACTTGACTTAGTCAAATAAAAATTCACGACTGTTCATATCCCTTAGTTAAATAAAACTGTTGACTTTTCGAATATGCAAATTAAAAAAATGGATCTAAATACAACATTTTATCTTTATACTGTATTTCGAAAAGAGACAAATTGGTAATCTGTTGCAAAATATATTTCACCTGTCAGATAACTTACAATATATTGACAATATGTTGCAATAGATGGATATATCAGTTTGCTTTTCCATCAGCTGTGGAATCTGTCTCAACTTGTTAGTCATCTGTTTATTCAATTTCATTGAGAGCATTAGATTATTTCTAAACACTTCTTGGCCAAACTCAATTTTTGCTCTTGGATTACTTCTTTTTTTTTCTTTGCATCCTTTAAGCTGGCCTCCAAACTCAATTTTTGCTTTTGGATTGCTTCTCTTTTTTCCTAGGCCAGCTTGAAGGATGCAAGAATAGAAGAGAAGCAATCCAAGAGCAAAAATTAAGTTTGGCCAAGAAGTGTTTAGAAAAATCTAATGCTCTCGATGAAATTGAATAAACAGATGACTAGCAAGTTGCAACAGATGCCACAGCTGATGGAAAAGTAAACTGATATATCCATCTGTTGCAATAGATTGTCAATATGTTGTAAGTTATCTGACAGTTGGAATATATTTTGCAACAGCTTACCAATCTGTTACATTTATTTTAAAGAAATTTTCTTTTCTTTCCGAAATACAATAAAAAGATAAAATGTTGTAGTTAAATCCATTTTATTAATCTACATAATCGAAAAGTCACCAGTTTTATTTAATTAAGGGATATGAATAGTCATGGCATTTTATTTGACTAAGTCAAGTCACCCCTTTCAATTCAATTATTTTATAAATAGATCCCTCCGGCCTCCTCTCACTCGTTCATTCCACTACACTTGAGATGCAAATATGGCTGATCCAGATTTATACAAGAAGATTCATATCGAGTCCTTCCAAGAACTTCAAAGGCAGTTTGATGAACTCCAGAGCGATTTGGCCGACTTCAGAGCAAGGCTGAGGAGGGCCTTGCTACTGCCGGATGAAGATTGTCCGGTTGACAATAATAATAGTAATAATAATAATAATTGTAATAATAATAATAGTAGTAGTAATAATAGTTAGTTTATGTTTTTTCTTTCTTTTAGCTTATGTATTTTCTTTTTTATATCTGATCTACCTACAAGGGATTAAAAAAAATCTATGTATATTTGTGGTTTGGTTTGGTCGAGTTTGAATTTTTAATTCTTATTTAATATTTAATTATTATTCTATTTATTCTCTATTCTCAATATGTCGACTGTTGGAGGTAGAGATTGAGCACTTGTGGCAACATATGGCGGTGAAAAGTCATGATGATTCTCCTAAAAACAGTTCATTAGAAAATAATAAAGAACTAAATGATATTATAACCGTAAAACAAAGATTATTTAATTTTAAAAAAAGTCACAACATTGGATTAATTAAGTTATATGATGATATGATTTTTAAGAAAAAGGTGAATGAGTAGTCGTGACAGTGACTTTTGTCTAAACACATTCAACAAACAAAAATAAACAATACTGTTGATGCATCAAATTTCTCATCTGTTGCGACTGATGAATCAGTAAGGAGAAATAGAAAAAGATCCTTAAACAGATGGTCGATTTGTTGTAATAGATGGTATATCTGTTGAAACAGATGGTTTATCTGATACAACATATATATAATCTGTTGCCATAACTCAATAAAAAATGGTTATTATTTTATTAAAGAAATGCTTATTGAAAACTAGGTATCTTTGATTTTTAAATTTAATAAGCTGAAAAGTCATGACTTGTCACAATAATAAAAATCTCACCAGCTTGATTTAATTAAGTCATTTCTTTTAACAGAAAATAATAAGGAAATAAATGAAAAACACAATTTAAATCGTAAAACACCCGAACTCACCAAAAATATTCTGGTTTTTAAATATATTTTATTAATTTATATAATAGAAAGGTCAACAAATTTGGATTAATGATATGATGATAATTTTTTTTTGAAAACAAGATAGATTATATGTTGGAACAGATACATTATCCGATGCAAAAAGTTATCTATTATTGCAACGGATGATATATCTGTAGTCACAGATAAGTTATCTGATGCAACAGATATATAACCTGTTGTCACAACTCAATGTAAAAACGGTTCCTCAAAAGAACTAATTATTAATAATAATAAGCTGAAAAGTCATGACTTATCATAATATTGCTTAATTTAATTAAGTCATAACTTTTTACAGTAATCAAGAATGTCGTTAATAAATGGAGATAAATAGTTGCACCTTTAAATATGCTTTATTAATTTATATAATTAAAAAGTTAGAAAATTTGGATGTCATGATAATAATTTAACAAAAAAGATATATAGATTATATGTTGCAACAAATATATTATCTGATGTAACAGGTTATCTATTGTAGAAATGGATGATATATTTGTTGTCACAGATGAGTTATCGGATGCAACAAATATATAATCTATTGTCGCAACTCAGCGTAAAAATGGTTCCTGGAATGAACTAATTATTAATAATAATAAACTAAAAAGTCATGACTTATCACAATATTGCTTAATTTAATTAAGTCATAACTTTTTACATTAATCAAAAATATCATTAATAAATGGAGGTGAACAGTTGCGACTTTAAATCTGCTTTATTAATTTATATAATTAAAAATTCAAAAAATTTAGATGTCATGATGATAATTTTTTTTTAAAAAAGATATATAGATTATATGTTCCAACAGATATATTATCTGATGCAACAGGTTATCTATTATTGCAACAGATGATATATCTGTGTAACGCCCCGAATCTGGTACCCAAAATGCTACATGATGCTCATGTCCCTAAAGGACCACAGGCTAACCCATGACTGATATCTATACCTGTATACTGCATAACGTACCGTATAATGTGGAAACATGAACTGAAAGGCCATAAGATTCAAAATAGTAACATAAGATCTAATAAATTGTGACATATGGATGGGGTATGGAACAACCAAAACAAAGCTGAAATAAGCTACTGAACATACTGTAGTATGAAAAACCTCTAAACATGACTTTTTGAATAAGGAGTTGATGGGACATGTCCTTAACTAACTCCAACTAATAAATTAATTAATGAGCTTTTAAAATAATAACCTTTTCCTCAAAAGATGAGGACTCACTTCTAACTCTGACTGCTGAGATTAGAATCTACTGATGCTCTGGAGCTCGTGTATCTTAACCTATGGTATTATACACCAAAGAGCAAATATATCAGTACTTTGAATATACTGGTATGCATGTAAGGTAGGCTGAATGCATGGGGTTCAGATGCATGAGCAATACTGACTAACTGACTAATATGAGTATGAGAATACATGCATACACACATAGTAACTATAACTAAAATTGTGATATTGTGAGTTTACTGATAACAAACATAACTAATGAATGAGTTCTGATAGCTGATATAATTGATAACATGAGTGACTGTATCTGACAGTCCTGAATTGGATGGAACTAGCTGAGTTTCATATTGAATCTGAGTTGATTCTATCTAAAAGTCCTGAATTTTGTAAAACTATCTGAGTTCTATTGCTGAGACTGATTGGCTGTATCTGACAGTCATGGTTCTGTAATATGAAATTATGGGAAGTATTTATCTAACCAACATGCCCCAAATAATGCATTATAGCTGAATTGGGGTCCAATCTGTGCCCTAATTGGAAGGGCGTCAATATCGAGTCAGTAGAAAGGACAACATGTGAGTAACCCTCAATTAGCAGGTTACTCTAATGAGAACGGTGGGAATTCTCAACTAGCAGGTTAAGCCACCTCATCTACCCTCAACTAGTAGGTATGATTGCTCAACCTACACTGGCTACATAGTTTTAGAATGCAAGGATTGCTCCTAAGAATCACACCCTCTACTGGCAAGTGAGTTCGCATCCTTGGGTTCACTCGGTGCTAATTTCTACTCCCATCTAAATAGACACTGAACATGGGTTACTGAACTAAACTAGACTGAGTTAACTAAGTTTCGTTGACTGACAGAATATTACGGATATTACTGATTTTTCCTGAGTCATGAGACTGACTGAATTCTACTGAACATGGTTTGACTGAGAGTATCTTGAAAACATAACATTGGCTCTAGGCATACAACTAAATTGTCGGGTACAAGTACCCCCAAGACTCGAATGAAGGAAACTGACAAAGACTGACTTTCTCAAATACATGACTAACATCAACAATCCATAATATAATAAGCTGGGGATTTCATGATGTACATAGTTATCATACTATCTAACATGGACGGTAATGCTTATAATCATATCATAATCTCATGTTCTAATATCATGGGCATTCTAACAACATACACATTTCACAATGATAGCATGGAAACCATATAAACATAAGAAGATGACAAACATGTCATATTTAGTTTATGTTTTGGGCTATAAGGCATGATTTCTACTCTTCCAAGCATTTTATAAAACACCTTGCATGTACAATTTAGGGCATAGGTGAAATCATCAGATTACACATCATAAGCAACTAAATTCATGGATTTTATCTTGCATGTTAACATAATATAATTAAAAAATACACACAAAGATTCCAACTTTGAAATCAATCAACGTGAACAACATGATTACAAATAACCCACAATATAAATACCATGATTTATAGATAAAACAAGGTTCTTCAGATTTATGGATGGAAGAAATCCATGAATGAACACTGCTCATACCTTGGTTCATAAATACATGAAGATTGACGGTAGAAATTCTTGAATTTGAATCTTCTATGAAAAGCCCTAGGTTGTTCTTGAGAGGTTTTTGAGAGAAGAGAGTATAATTTAGTTTTATAATTGCTTAATCTCTTGTTAAAAGGCTTAAATAGGGGTGGGAAATTAAACCTTTTAACCCTAGGCGCATTTTTTCCCGAATTGGACCCCTGGGGTGATATGGTGCTATCGCACCGTGTCACTGGAATTTGACAACTGGGAAATTGAGGGATAGCGCGATTCAAAGCCATCACATTGTCACTTTCTTTGTGACCTGGAAGTTTTGTGTTACGCAGAAAAAATAGCGTTTTGACAATGGAAAAGGTCAATTGCGATTTTAGCTTGTGGCGCGGTGCGCCATTGACCAATATGACGCTGTTTTATGATGGAAACTTGAAATAGTCATAACTTCTTACCTGGTTATCGAATTTAAGAAAATCTTATATCGATGGAAAGCTTGTTGAATTTTCCACGTGTAAAAAAGTTAAAATCTTAAAAATACCAGAGGTACAAAGGCAGATTCATCTTTCACAGAAAGCTTCTAATATTTTTTTGAGACGATTTCAAGCTAGGAAAGAGTACGGGGTATTGTAATATCTCCCCTTTGATAAAATTCACCCTTGAATGAAATTGAGAGTGAGGGGAAGAACATAAACCGACGAACATAATGAACATGGATAACTGGAACATAACCTCATGGCTGACATGACTGATAACTGAACATATCATACTGGACATGCATATCTGGTGTATGTGTAACTGATTCATGAATACATGACTGAGTGTTATG
Organism: Capsicum annuum; assembly: GCF_002878395.1. Lineage (NCBI taxonomy): Eukaryota > Viridiplantae > Streptophyta > Magnoliopsida > Solanales > Solanaceae > Capsicum > Capsicum annuum. Next base: position 84,259,996 of record NC_061120.1, on the reverse strand, counting down.
AGGAACTAAGTTTCTCACAATGAGAATGAATGTCTGATGCATAATTATATGACTGAACTGATACATGAATGCATGACTGAATATGTAATAGTACTTGATACAAAGTTTGTGATGAATACCGAACATAAAATGGAGTAAGCTTAAGGAGAACTGTTACCTTGAGCTTGATCTGATTTGGTGGAAAAGAGGTGAGGATACTTGGTACGCATTTCTGCTGCTGTTTCCCAAGTAGCTCCCTCGATGAGCTGATGTTGCTAAAGAACTTTAACTAGAGGGACTTCTTTGTTCCTCAGTCTACGAGTCTGATAGTATAGGATTTCAATTGGAATCCTCTTATAAGGGAGACTGTTCTAAAAATCAATGCTCTGAATAGGGAATACAACTGCTGGGTCACCTATGCACTTCTTGAGAAAAGAAACATAGAAGACTGGATGAACTGAAGCTAGATCTGAAAGGAAATCGAGATCATAAGCTACTTCGCCAAAGCGACTGAGAATTTTGAAGGGACCAACATATCAGGGACTAAGCTTTCCCTTCTTGCCGAACCTCTTCACTCCCTTCATCAGAGAGATATTGAGGTAGACTTTGTCACTAATCTCAAACTCGAGATCCTTTCTGCACATATCTACATAAGACTTCTGCCGGCTCTATGCAGCCTGGAGTCTTTCTTTAATCAACTGGCCTTTTTCTAAGGCATCAAATATTAAGTCAGGCCTTATAACTAAGGCCTCACTAACTTTGAATCAACCGATTGGAGATATGCACCTCCTACCATAGAGAGCTTCAAATAGAGCCATTCGAATACTGGAATAATAGCTATTGTTGTATGCAAACTCAATCAAAGGCAAATGGTCATCCCAACTACCCTTAAAATCAATTGCACATGCCCTTAGCATATCTTCTAGGGTCTAAATGGTCCTTTCTGCTTGGCCATGTGTCTGAGGATGGAAGACTGTATTGAGATGAACTTGGGTACCAAGACACTTTTGGAATGCTTTTTAGAAGTGAGAGGTAAACTAGGTACCTCTATCTAAGATAATGGATAATGGAATGCTGTGCAATCTGACCAACTCTCTGATATAGAGTTTCGTATAATCCTCAACTAAATAAGAGGTATGGACTGGAAAGAAATGAGCAGATTTGGTCATTCTGTCTACAATGACCCAAATTGAATCATGCTGATGATGAGTTCGAGGTAAACCCATTACAAAGTCTATGTTCACTTCTTCCCACTTCCAAGTAGGAATACTGAACTACTGCATATGACCACTAGGTTTCTGATGCTCTATCTTAACCTGCTGACATATAGAGCACTTAGCCACAAACTTTGCAATATCTCTCTTCATCCCACTCCATCAATAGATCTCTCACAAGTCGCAGTACATTTTTATGTACCCTGGATGAATAGAGTAGCATACACCATGCGGTTCTGCAAAAACTCACTGCCTCAAGTCATCTACAGCTGGAACAGACAGGCGACCCTAACAACGAAGGATACCATCTCTCATTTGGGAGAAAACCTCTACTTTCTAATCCTTAACTGACTCTTTCAACTTAACAAAGGTAAGATCTCTATCTTTCTTTTCTTTCACCTCAGAAACTAGAGATGATTCTGAACTACCCTAAACCCATATATCGTCTTCTTCTGTATCGACCAAGCGAACGCCTAGTCTGGCAAGCTGATGGACTTTCTGGGCTAGCTTTTCCTTACTGTCCTCAACATGAGAAACATTACCAACAGACAGTCTACTAAGAGCATCGGCCACTATATTGGCCTTGCCCGAATGATAAAAGACACTTACGTCATAATCTTTCAAGAGCTCTAACCACCTTATTCGACGAAGATTTAGATCTTTCTGAGAAAAGACATACTGAAGGCTCTTATGATCTGTGAACACATCTACATGAAAACCGTATAGATAATGCCTCCAAATCTTCTAGGCAAATACTACGACTGCTAACTCAAGATTATGAGTAGGATAATTCTTCTCATGAGGTTTAAGATGTCTAGAGGCATAGGCTATGAACTTACCTTGCTACATAATAAAACAACCCAAACCAAATTTGGATGCATCACGGTATACTACGAACCCATTTGAACCATCTAAAAGAGCTAGGACTAGAGCTGAGGTGAGTCGAGTCTTCAACTCTTGAAAAATCTTCTCGCAAGGGTCTAAACACTGAAACTTGACTTTCTTATGAGTCAATCTGGACATAGGGGATGTAATAGAAGAAAATCCTTCAACAAACCATCTGTAATAGCTAGCCAAACCCAAGAAACTCTTAGTGTCTGATGGAGAGATAGGTCTGGGCCAATTTCTTACCACTTCGATCTTTTGAGGATCTACTCTAATGCCATCACCCAAAGAAATATAACCAAGGAATGCTATTGACCTTAGCCAAAATTCATACTTACTGAATTTGGCAAAAAATTGATGATTTCTAAGAGTCTGAAGTACAATTCTAAGATGGTCAGCATGATCATGCTCACTGCGGGAATAAACCAAAATATCATATAAGAAGACTATGATGAACATGTCCAAGTACTGCTTGAACACATGGTTCTCAAGTCCATGAAAGTTGATGGGGCATTAGTGAGACCAATGGACATGACTAGGAATTTGAAGTGACCATATCGAGCACGAAAGGCTATTTTTGGAATGTCACATTCTCTGACTCTAAGCTGATGGTAGCCTGATCTGAGGTCTCTCTTAGATAAATAGCCAGCACCTTGAAGTTGGTCAAACAAGTCATCGATTTAGTGAAGTGGATACTTGTTCTTATCCATGAATTTATTAAGTTGATGGTAGTCTATGCATATTTTGAGAAAACTATCTTTCTTGCACACGAATAAGACTGGTGCATCCTACGGGGAAATATTGGGTCTGATGAATCCCTCATCTAAGAGATCCTTCAATTGCTCTTTTAATTCCCTAAGTTCTGCTGGTTCCATTTTGTATGGAGAAATAGATATAGGCTGAGTATCTGGAAGAAGATCAATACCAAAGTCTATTTTCCTTTCGAGGGGAATTCGTGGAAGATCTTTCGGAAAGACATCTGAATACTTATTCACTACGGGGACTGATTTAAGATTGGGAGTTTCGAAATTAGTGTCCTTAACTTAAATAAGATGATAGACACATCCCTTGGATATCATTTTCCGTGCCCGAACATAGAAAACAAGCTGACATCTGAAAACGGATACACTACCCTTCCACTCTAGGACTGGTTCATCCGGAAACTAAAATTGGACTATTCTCTTTCTGCTGTCAACTATGGCATAATAGGAATGAATCGAATCCATGCTGAGAATGACATAAAAATTAGTCATCTTTAATTCGACTAAGTCTGCTGAAGTAACCTTCTGAAATATTATAACTGGGCAGTTCCTGTATACCCGTCAGGCTATGGTGGTTTTACCCACTGAGGTAGAGACTGAAAAGGGCTCTGCTAGAATTTTAGGAATGGTTTCCAAATTGCCTGCTATATAGGAAGTAACAAAAAACAAAGAAGCTCCTGGATTTAGTAAAGCGTAAATATGCACATGAAAGATTTATAACGTACTAGTAACCATATCAAGAGAATTTTCCTGATCTTTCTGGGATTGGAGATCGTAGAGTCTATTTGTTCGTTACCCACTAGTAGCACTGGAAGTGGCACCCTGCTAATTTGGGAGATCGGACTGAGATGAGGAATGGTTCTGTTGACCCTGTGGACCTGATTACAGATAATCTCTAACTCTGTGGCCTGGCTTGCCACATTCAAAACAAGTATCACTGCCAGCTCTACAAGTACCTGGTGGTTCTTGCTGCAAGTTTGACGTAGAGGATAGGTACGGGCACTGATAACACTACCCTGAGACTTAGATCCTGGCGCTCTATCTTTGTTACCCTCTTTGAACTTAGGAACTGGAGCACTCGCTGAAGAAGGAGATGGAACTGATGACTCAGGATAAAACCGATAACGGTTTTCTCCTTCTGATTTAGGCTAAGTAAAGTTAAAACTACCTGTCCTTGCTCTCTTATTCTGCCTCTCCCCCATCTTAATCTTTTGCTCCTCTATCTGCTGAGCATAAGTCATGAGCTTGGCTAAAGTTATGTCACTAATCAGCATGGTGGATCTGCACTCATTAACCACACTATTATTCACCCCTGAAACAAAATTACTCATCTTAGCCCTACTATCTACAATCACATAAGGGGCATATCTGGCTAATTGAGTAAACTTAATAGAATACTCTTTCACCATAATATTGCCCTACCTAAGGTTGATAAATTCTAACACCTTAGCTTCTCTAAGCTCTAGGGGAAATAATATATCAAGGAAAATAGAAGCAAACTCCTCCGACTCAATAGGCCCTGTATCATCTGCCTTTCTGACTTCCACTATTTAAATCAAGTGAAAGCAACATCCTACAACTGATATATAGCTAGCTCAACAGTCTCAACAGGATTAAACCCCATAATATCTGTAACCTTTTGAACTTGATCTAGGAATTCCTGAGGGTCCTCATCTGACTTAGAATTGAGAAAGAATAGAGGATTCATTCGGGTGAAGTCCCAAATTTTGGCTGCAACTGAATTGGCCACTGGGTTGGCCTAAGCGAAAGCTGGTCATTTATTCTGAGCAGTAACTGACTGAGCAAGAGTAGTGAATGAAGCTCTAAACTCTGCATGAGAAACATATTTATTGTAAGGTTTTTTGGGCTGAGGGGCTGACTGATTCCCATTTCTTTTTTTGGGAGGCATGTTCTGTATAAGAAAGGGAGAAATAGAATATACTAATAAATTGACTTGAGATTATAATCACTGGTACGATAGGAATACTGGAAGAAGGGAAACTGTTCCTAAACATCTTATAGCCTCTTACACATAAATGTGGCGCATAAGACACCCATGTATAAGACTCTACTAGATATGGATTTCAGACTTCCGAGGACTCTATTGAACCTTAGGCTCTGATACCAAGTTTGTAATGCCCTGAATCTGGTACCTAGAATGCTACATGGTGCTCATGACCTTAAAGGACCACAAACTAACTCATGACTGATATTTGTACCTGTATACTGCATAACATACTGTATAATATGGAAACATAAACTGAAAGGCCATAAAGTTCAAAACTATAACATAATATCTAATAAATCATAACAGATGGATGGGGTATGGAACACCCAAAACAAAGCAAAAATAAACTATCTGACCATACTGTAGTCTGAAAAGCCTCTAAACATGACTGTCTAAATAAGGAGTTAATGGGACATGTCCCCAACTAACTCCAACTAATAAATTAGTTAATGAGATATTAAAATAATGATCGTGTCCTCAAAACATGAGGACTCACTTCTAACTCTGACTGCTAAGACTAGAATCTAATGATGCTCTGGAGCTCGTGTCTCTGAACCTATGGTATAAGACACCATAGCACAAATGCATTAGTACTTTGAATGCATTAGTATGCATGTGAGGTAGGATAAATACATGGGGTACATATGCATGAACAATACTGACTAACTGACTAATATGAGTATGAAAATACATACATACATACATACATAGTAACTATAATTGAAATCGTGATAACGTGAGTTTACTGATAACTAACATGACTGATGAATGAGTTTTGATAACTGATATAACTGATAACATGAGTGACTGTATCTGATAGTCCTAAATCTAATGGAACTAGCTAAGTTTCGTACTGAATCTGAGTTGATTGTATCTGGCTGTCCTGAATTCTGTAGAACTATCTGAGTTCTATTACTGAGACTGATTGGCTGTATCTGATAGTCGTGGTTCTATAGCATACAACTATGGGAAGTATTTATCTAACCGACATTCTCCAAATAATGCATTATAGTTGAATTGGGGTCCAATCTATGCCCTAATTGGAAGGGTATCAATACAGCGCCACTGGTAAGGAAAACATGTGAGTGACCCTCAACTAGCAGGTTACTCTAATGAGAATGGTGGAAACCCTTAACTAGCAGGTTAACCTACCTCATCTACCCTCAATTAGCAGGTATGATGTCTCAACCTACACTGGCTACGTAGTTTTGGAATGCGAGGATTGCTCCTAAGAATCGCACTCTCTACTAACAGTTGAGTTCCCATCCTTGGGTTCACTCAGTGCTAATTTCTACTCCCATCTGAATAGACACTGAACATGGGTTACTAAATTGGACTGAGTTAACTGAGTTTCATTGACTAACAGAATATTATTTTGATTATTGAGTTTTCCTGAGTCATGAGACTGACTGAATTCTACTGAACATGGCTTGACTGAGAGTATCTTGAAAACATGACATTGGCTCTAGGTATACAACTAAATTTTTGGGTACAAGTACCCCTAGGACTTGACAAAAGGAAACTAACAAAGCCTGACTTTCTTGAATACATGACCAACATCAACAATCCATAATATAATAAGTTGGGGATTTCATGAAGTACATGGTTATCATACTATTTAACATGGACGGGAATGCTTATAATCATATCATAATCTCATGTTCTAATAT
>NC_061120.1:84218566-84250479 GCF_002878395.1 Capsicum annuum | reverse complement strand
CATATAAGTATAAGGATTGAAAATATTGTTCATAATATTTTGAAACTTTGAAGGAGCGTTTTTGAGACCGAAGGGCAAAACATTCCATTCATAATGCCCAAAAGGGACATTGAATGCTGTTTTGTATTTATCCTTTTCAGCTATTTGAATCTGCCAGAATCCGGCCTTCATATCAAATTTACTGTAAAGGTTGGCCTTGAAGGTCCTTTTGAGAAGATCCCTTTTGTTAGGGATCGGATGCCTGATCCATTTTAAAACGGCATTCAAAGGCTTGTAATTTATTACAAGTCTAGGGGTGCCGCGCTCTTTCTCTGCATTGTTGTTGACATAAAAGGAAGAGCAACTCCAAGGGGAGTTAGAGCTCCTAATAATACCATTTTTGAGGAGATGATCTATTTCCTTTTTGCAGACTTCCATCATCTCATGGTTTATTTGGATAGGCCTGGCCTTCGTGGGAATGTTTTGTTCGTCAAACCCTGGAATGTAAGGAAGTTCCACCAGGTGTTTCTTCCGTTCCCAGAAAGCATTAGGGAATTCAGAACAAATTTCGTTAAGCATGATAGACCTCTGTCCACTCCCATCAACAGAGACCTTGACAGGATAGTTGAACAAAACAACTATACCAATCAGGTCCTTCACACGATCTCCCAGCAAATAGGAGATACTAAAAATTCTATGCTTCCTTTTAGCCCTCCCGCTCCTGAGAAAGGGACTTCAATTCCCAATCCTATAACCAACCCCATCTTCAAGATTCCTGAATTCCAAAAGGAGAAATTTCCTAATCTCAGCGATGATTTCAAGGTTTCAGGGAAAATCTTAGAGCAAATCAATGACAAACTTTCTAAGTTTAAAATCTCTGAGAAAGCCGAGTCCAGCAACTCAAAAAACTCTCTTTCTAAACTTACCAGTGACCGTTTTTCTACTAGGAAAAACTATTACAAAAAACCTTCCCCTCCAGACGTTCAGTTTGAAGAAAATCCCTACCTTTCGACCTCCAACCATGATGATCGAGGAATAACTGAATGGAATGTTGACGGTTTGGCTGAGCATCAAATCTACAACAAACTCCATGAAATAGGCGTGGCTATTACCGTTTACAAAATCAGAGGAGCTACGGGTAAAGAAGCTGCTACCATGATCGTATCAGGCTTTACTGGTATGATAAAAAATTGGTGGGATAACTACTTCACCGATGATGTCAAAAACCTGATCTATGGAGCCACGGCCATAGAAACAGTAGTTAAAACTGAAAATGGCCAAGAAATTCTTGAGCAAGTTGCAAAAGAGGATGCTTGTGCCACTCTCCTATACCATATAGCAAGACATTTCATAGGAGAACCCAAATTATTCCAAGATAGGAGCCTAGAAATCCTTAATAATCTCACCTGCAAAGACTTAGCAGACTTTCAATGGTATAAGGATACCTTCCTAGTAAAGGTCATGATTCGACCTGATTGTAATAACGACTTCTGGAAAGAACGATTCAGTTAAGTAGAAACTATCCGTACTTATTAAGTTTGGTGCTAAGTTTAAAATATGGCCAACTTCAAACGAGCATTTATCCTAGAATGTAAAGATTTAGGGGCCCAGCACCCATCAAATTTAATATCTGCGAGTCTTCTATCCAATGCAATCTACTTTTTATTAATCCGCTTCATATGTAAAAAGTTTTGAGCATTTTACTTAAGCCTGTCTGTATTACAAAGTTGAGAGCGCCGTAGCGGGTTCAGGTCGCTATAGAGACACGGCGACATGCACATACACATTATTGCATGAATAGTACTCTAGTCAAGGCAATCCCCTAATTTAATTTGTGCCTGAACTTGAGAGAACTCTGAGATAGAATTAAAGAATAGAGAGAGTATGAGTTCATAATCAAGGATCCTAGATCGAAAGGGTTCACGATGACCCAACAACATTGAATTGACACTTTATCATAATGTTCCAAAAACTGTAGAGAAAATTACTGGTTGCTTAATGTCTGAGGAAACAGCTAGGCAAAAAACTGCTCGATGAGCAGGTAGGAAAGAAAGGGCTAGATAAGAAGAAGAAAATCATCTACCTGCACTTAAAAGGGACATAATATGGAGAAACAAAGGACAAAAAACCATGCAACAATATCTGCCAGTGTATATGATGTTCTAGAAGAAGAATTATGGCATGTTGAGCCCATTGATATGGGTGCAATAATTCATATAGAATTGCCTCAAGGTAGCAAGTTTGATATTAGAAGTTCGATGATCTAGTTTTTGAATTTGAAGAAGGTGTTTTCTAGACTAGCTAATGATCATGCAAACATATATGTCATGAATTTTGTGGGGATCTAAACTTTATATAATCTATCTGAGGGGAGTTAGAAAGCCATATGACTGAAGTTATTCCCATTCTCTCTAACTGGGGAGGGGCCTTGTGGATGGGTGAGTTTCCTTATGGATCTATCACCACTTGGAATGAGTTGAGGACTCAATTCTTGGACTGATTTTCTCACCCTATAGAATCTCTACGATTAAAAAATAAGATCTATAATTTTAGATAATTACATTTCGACGCTCTTTTATGTCATGGTTAAGGTTTGAGAAAAAGTTGCAGAATATTTTAAATCATAGAATCATGGGTAGAAACTTTCTTGACATATTCTCTAAGGCCTTGAATGCTAATAATAAGGCTATGACAGATACTATTATAGATGAATCCTTCATAATTCTATGTTGAAAGCATTCTTCCGAAATATTAGATTAGATTACTAAAACCAACCAAAGATGGCAAACTCAAGAGGTGAATAGATCTATTGTAACTTATGCAATTGGAGCCTCTAGTGAGTAAAGAGCATTAAAGAAGATGATGGTCAAGAGGTGGGATAATTGAGGGGTAAGATTGGCTTGCTTATGAAGTAATTATAGTATTTGGTGTAAAAAAAGTAAATGCAATGGGTCCAGAAGGTAAGGCTTCTACATATAAAGTGTCAAAATCTGAGATAGAAGAAAAGTATCTTGATAAAGAAATAGTGAGTTTTTGAGCCAAGGGCCAAGGGTATAATAAAAACAATTGGAATTTGAGGCAAAGGAATAAAGATCAAAACTATTACAGTGATAGGTATAGAGACAAAAGTAAAGAGCATGATGGTGAACAGATGAGGAAAAATGACTGCAAGGACCAAGGTATCCTTTATGTTCCACCAGGGAATCCTGGGATTCTATGTTTGGGAATTCGAGAATGGAAGCATTTCTTTCAAAAAAGGGTTTGGAAATTGACCTTGTAGTCTCTTGTTTAGGATGGAATTACTTTAGTTAACCAATTAGGGTTGAGATTTTCTTACCCAAATTTTCATTACCTTTGGTGGAACTTGACTTAGTTGCTCTACATTTGGAGAAATTGCTATCCAATTACTAGTTATGGACTATTTAATATCTAATAATTTTGGGGATTTAGAAGTGGGCTCTTTGATCCACTTATGTGAAGACTTATGATATTTATTGAAGACCTTTTATATAGTTGTGTATATCTAGGAAATGCTTATTATTATGATATTGAGATGCCTTGGTACTTAATGGTTATGATAGGTGACGTTGGAAGTAATCCTTATGAAACACCCTAGAATTTTGGACTTTGAAAATTTTGAGATTCGAGCTTACTTCCCAAGCTATGACTCACCTTATAAGTCATATAGTCTCCTTATGGGTAGCAGGGCTCGAGTCATTGGGTGACCAGTGAAGGGTTTCCTAGGTTTTGTTGTGTTTACGATTAGGATGTTACGAGTTGTAAAGACTCACTATGAATCGTAGTGCCCAATCATAGGTTGACCAGTGTAGGTACCTACATTTCTATCCTGGTTACGATTAAGACCATACGAGTTGTGGTGAGACATTATGAGTTGTAATAAGGGACACATAGTCTCACCATTATAGTGATCATTGTGACTACGACTAAACCCTATGAGTCATAATATAGGACTACGAGTCGTATGGTATGACTCGTAGGGTCAACAATGGGGATGCCTTGGGACACTTCCCAAATTACGACTCTAGGGGAAGGACTCATAGTCAGTCATTATGAGTGATGATGTGACCTTTAACGACTGGGAAACAAATCTTTAGTACTTTATTAAGGGTACTTTGGACATTTTCCCTTCTCCCCAATTGTGATCCTCTACCTTAAAACCTTTTTGCGATACCTTTATTATCCAATAGACATAATCAAACACACTTAAACTCTCTCAAACCCCTAAGTCAAGAGCAAGCTAAGGTTTCTCAAGGCTGATCATTTAGAGTTTCCAAGTGGTAATTTATCTCCATAATTGTGATACTTTTAGGCATATACCTCTCCCCATAAATTTGTTTTAGTTAATGCATATGTTAAAATAGTTGTTCATGTGGATTTGATTATGGGTTTTGATATGGGTTGAGGGTTTTGGAATGAATGTTACTCTAATTAAATTTCCATGATTTTATATGCATTGTTTATGCTTTATCAGTGGTTTTTGAACTAAATATGTGAATGGGAATGGGAATAGCAAAGAGGTTCAAGGTATTCCCCCAGTTTGATGATTTTGGTTTGGAATTCAGTTTTGGAAATTGTGTTCTCTCAAACCACTTGCATAATTGGATTTGAATTATGGTTAATCACATAATTTGTCTTATTTCCCTAAACTATTACATTGGAAAAATGGTTAAACAAATAAAAAGGATTTTGAAGGCTTTGTTGGCCATGTTACTAATTTTAAACATGATTTAATGAACAAAGAGGGTCATGGCATTCTCCCAACTGTATTTAATAAATAAAAGGGGTCATGGTATTCCCCCAAGATAATGGAATTGGTATGGCATAATTATAATCTTGCAAGCGTAATGATTTGATGATGCTTGTGGTTGACGCCTCAATAGAATATCCTTGGTTAAATAGATCGGGTATGTGAAATTTGTTTTAATTAGGCTTAAAATAGGGTTGTGTAGCTGAGTCATGAAGATGGAGGTCCCGAGGGACTAATACTGAAAGCCACATTCACTGGCGTAGGGGTTGGTCTATACGACTATGCATATAGTTCACACATTACATATATATATATATTCTGGAATGGTTGTAGCCTTGATGGCTTTGGCCCTTTCTCAAATTTGTTTGGTTCGTACGACTAACATGCACTGAGGCCCAACTAGCAGAGAGGGAGATGGACCCAACTAGCAGGGAGAGCTAGACCTATATAGTCCATAGGTATAAATAATGGTTTGAGATACACAGTCTAGGATAATGTTTCACTTTCATGCTAAGCTTTGTTCCCTACCCCGGCAAGTTATATATAGGTATATAATTGTGTGTATTGGTTTTAAATAATTTTGGACTGATTTTCTCATGGCATTACTTTATCACTTCTTGAGTTACATGCTAGCGCTCACCTTGCTAACCATATATGGAGGTTGTATCCCTATGCGATGCATCGAATGGAGACACTTCTGCTTTTTCCTACGCAGTGATTCGGTGATTTTTGAATCGATTATGAGTTAAATTGAAGTAATGAACTTTCATACTTTGGAAGACCCTCATTTTATGTTCTTGTTTCATTTGGTAATGGACTATTCCTTTCAAACTCTTTTGGATATGGTCGGGGGTATATCCCGATTTTGGTTGTTCTTGGATTTTAGAGGCTTTGTGGATTACTGTGGATTGGGATGGTTGTTTAAAATTTTTAGATTCTTTTCTAAATTAATTGAGTTATCTATCTTGTTATATATTTGAAATTCATCTACTACTAGTTGTGTTGTGTTCTAGTCGGCTAAGGTACAAGAAGTTGTCTCCGATCATCGGTGGACTTGAGATACCTGTCATGACCAGGCCTTGGTTCTGGATGTGACAACATAATGATTATGTTGTGAATGAATTATTGGTTAACCTTATAATGAGCTATTTAATATGCTATTGATTTGGATATTGATTGGGCTATCGAATATACTATTGAATAAGCCCTTGATTATGATATGCTATTGATTGAACCAACGAATGAGCTATGAACTATGCTAGTCATCATGTTTATCTATATATTAGCATTTATGCTATTGTTCATGCTTATTATCTACATTTGAGATTAAGTTATTGATTACACTATGAATAAACTATAGATTATGCCATGGATTTGATATTGTTCAAGCTATTGATAGGCTATCAATTATGCAAATGATAAGCTATCAATTATGCTAAGATAAGACATTAATTTGGCTATTGATAAGTTAATTCCAATGCTTTCGATAATATATATTGATTATGTTAGTGATCATGTTTATTAAAAATATTGGCGAATACCTTATGAATTATGCTAAGACTATTCTTATTGATTATATTATCTATTATGCTATTGATTATTCTAAAGATCGTGCTTATTTACTACACTGGTAATCATGCTATTAATTATGCTAGAGCTCATGATTTCAGTTATGATTATTGATCATGTTAATATACTATGTTAATGGTTATGTTATTAAATACTCTAATGATTATGCTGTTGGCCATGATAATAATGGTATGACTACCGGTCCAAGTACGGATATTACTTATGCTATGAATTATACAATTACCGATTTAATTTTGGATAATATTATAATATCAATTATTTATACCCGTTAGAAGTTTTTATGATAGCTATAATATTAGTGATGATATGAATTATATGGCGGTGATGATGTGGAGGATGATATCAAGGATGATAATTATAAGGATATTGTTGAATATCCAGACTGGTTCCAGTCCGGATATATATATATATATATATATAAATATATATTTTCATAATACCATGATGACATATTTATTATGATATGTCCATATCGGGGTGTGACACTGGCAATAGTGATTCTAACAAAGTATGAATATGAGGAAAGGGTTATATGTTGTATGATATTAATGGATTCTAGTGAAATAATAATTAGTTGATAAATGTTGGTTAGTTGATAAATAATGATTTATTGATAAGTGATAATTAGCCGCTATATGGATATTAGTTGATAAGTGATGTTTAGTTGATAAAGGATTATTTATTGATGCATGAGGGTTAGTTACAACATGACGGTTAGTTGATAAGTGTGATAAATGCACACCTGATGATTATGGACATTCCATAGTTATAGAGTGGCATGACTTGGATGAATTTTAATTGTATTATGAGAGTTTATAAATGATGATGGTGAGACATTCTATGTTGTATTTACCTTTTAGGATTATAGGGGCTTGTGATGGGTTAGTTACTTTTCCGTACTAATTGGTATATAGGAGCCAAATTTGTAATTATGATTGTGTGTGTTGAAGCTTTATGTTATGTTATGTTATTATTCCAGTTTACTACTTATTTATGCATAGTGATGATGGAGTTACTTCAAGTTTGTCTATACCTTGACTTAGTTATGTTACTTTGCTAATCATACTTATATCATGATTTAACTCAGTCGGCTGATGTTGCCTATTGAGTAACCATGGTTTTGGTACTAATACTACACTTCTATACCTTTCGGTTACAAATTCAAATACTAGTTTCCATCAATGGTCAACATTTATTTTGTGCTGATATTCATATATTGGGAGAGCTCTTGGTGTCGGAGTCACCTATTTCCTTATATCTTCCTGTGTTTAGTTTTTTGTTTTAAGACAAATGTTGTTGACTATTCTAGATACTTGGGTTGTATTATTATTCCTAGGTGCTCTTATACTGGCTCTATAGTTTGTGGAATGGTATTTATGTTGACTATCTTTATCTATTTTAAATACTACGCTTATTTATAAGTTGTACTTTCTAATTTTAGCCTATGTTGAGCATTTTCCACCAAGTTAACCTTTTGTATTTAACTCCAGGTTATGGTTTGGATTAACTATTAGTAGGATTGAGTAGGTTCTAACATGACTCATTAATTGGATCATGATAAATAGGTATCAGAGCTTAGGTTTCACCGATATCATTAGTGCAAGAGTAAGTGTCTAGTAGAGTCTTATGGATCGAAATGATGACGTCCCTTCCCTATCTTTGGGAGACTATGGTTCATTCTTTGGAGTTCTTCACTTCTTTTACTCATTTAGTTCTAAAAGTTTGAGTTGGTTTATAGAACATTTCTTTGATTTCACTCTTTCGTAGATAGCTAGGACACGTGATACCGCTATACAAGATGAGGGTCCTGAGACCAAGCGGAGGGATTCTACCCCTATTTGTGGATGACCTAGAGGTTGTGGACATCTTAGAGATGTTTCCCTATCTAAGCGCAAGGAGAGGAGGACTTTATCAGACCCTATTCCTACTTCAGCACTACAGAATCTTCTATCCCAGCCATTGGTGGGTTAAAGATACTTTGGTTCAACTTTTGGAGTTAGTTTGTGGTGCTCTGTTTAATGGTTCTCAGTCTACTGGCATAGGGGCACAACTTTTACTGCAACTGCTAGAGTTAAGGAACCTCTTACACTGGTGATTGCTTAATTGGTAGTTATTCACTAGTGCTTTCCCCGCCTACTATGTGTGCTGAAGAGCAGTAGATGTTTGGTTGATTTTTGAGATTAGCTTCACCTAGATCATTTATTGCTCCAACTGACGATGCATACGAGTTTCTAATTACTTGTGAGGATAGGCTCTATTATTTAGTCCCTTTTGAGACTCGAAGTGTGGATTACACAACCTTTCAATTAAACCTTGCTGCTCAACATTGGTAGAGAGGTTATATGGGTTCTATACTACCTGGATCTTCTTCTATGACATGGGATCAGTTCTCCAAGATATTATTAGACAAGTACATGCCTCACAGCCTTAGGGATCATCTGATAGATCAGTTCTCTAGATTGGAGTAGGGATCCATGATGGTTATGAAGAATGAGGCTCATTTTCATGAGTTGTCTAGGAATTCTACTTCTAATCTAGGTACTAAGTATGAGAGAGTTTGTTGTTTTGTTACAAGATTGAGACTTTCCCTTTGTATATCTATTCAGAGTTTAGTTACTGCAAGTCAATTATTTACTGAGGTTTCTAATGTCACTTAAGTGATGGAGAAGATGCATCGTGAGGATTTTAGGGGTAGCAATAAGAGTCCTAGACATCAAGGTAGTTTTAATAGGAATGATAGTATTTTTCGATTCAAAGATAGTCATTTTCATGGTAGATATCTTGTTTGTCCATCCTATTAGTCTTAGAGTCAGCTCGGTCGACCTGTTCAGGCAGCTCTTCAGGTTACTAATAAAGGTCACTCTAATGCTAGTGATCGCCTTGGTCAAGGCGGTGGTCAACCTTAGATAGGTTCATTTTCTAGTCATTGTAGACATAGTAGTTATTCTAAGTCAGTCAAATCTATTGGTTCTAGTTTAACTTTTAGTATATATTATAGTTGTGGAGCTCGTGGCTACTATTTATGAGATCACCCTAGTTGTGGGGCACTTATTGCTTCAGCTCAGAGTGTTCCCCCTATTTGAGTAGTTCATCCCTCAGCTAGAGATGGTTCATAGGGTCGTAGGGGTGGTTTCCAGGAGTACTCAAAGAGGTTCTCAGGCAGACAGGATAAGGGTTGGTCAACAGCCCAGTCAGATAGTGGGCGTGGTTAGTTATATACTATCCTGCTAGACCTGAGGCTGAGTCTTCAGATTCTATTGTTATAGGTATAAATTTGGTGTGCCCTCAATTGAACCTTGATTTATTGATCTGGGATCCACTTTTTATTATGTATCTACTTATATGATCCATAGTTGGAGTTATCTTAGGATTTATTATTTGTGACCTTGCATGTATCTACTCCCGTGGGTGATTCTTTAGTAGTGGATCAGGTGTTCAGATCCTATGTTATGACTATTAGAGATATTGATACTCATGCTGATCTTATTGTTCTGGATATAGTGGACTTTGATGTGATTCTTGGCATGGACTAGTTATCACACCATCATGCGGTTATGGATTATTTTGGAAAGACCATTACCTTAACCATGCCTGATATACCCATTGTCATATGGTAGAGAGAGGTTAGACGTGAGACAATGGGGATTATTTCTTATATTCATGCTAGGAGGCTTATATAGAGGGGTTGCAAGTCTTATCTCACTTATATCTATGATACTAGTGTGAAGATTCCATCTCTTAACTTTGTTCCTGTAGTTTGTGAGTTTCCCAATGTGTTCCTTACCGACCCGCCTGGTATTCCCCTTATCTTTGAGATTGAGTTTTCGATTGATCTCGAGTCTAGCACCCTACCAATTTATATAGAACCTTACCGTATGGATCCTGGTAATCTTGAGAAGCTGAATTCTCAGCTTCAGGATCTTCTTAGTAAGGGTTTTGTTAGTCCTAGTATGTCTCCTTAGGGAGCTCCTATTTTTTTTATTAATAAGAAAGATTGCTCCATGCATATATGTATCGATTATAGGCAACTTAATAAGGTGATGGTGACGAATTATTTTTCTATACCTCATATTGATGATTTGTTTAACTAACTTCAGGGAGTGGCAGTGTTTTCTGAGGTGTATTTGAGAACCGATTACCATCATTTGAGGATTTGGGCTGAGGATATCCTAAAGATAGCCTTTAAGACCCAATATAGTTATTATAAGCTCTTGGTGATGTCATTTGGAATGACTAATGCCCCAGTCACATTAATGGATTTGATGAATCAATTGTTTAGATCTTATTTGGATTTTTTTTTAATTGTATTCATCGATGAGATCCTTGTGTATTCTAGGAGTAGATTAGAGC
Source organism: Capsicum annuum (assembly GCF_002878395.1). Classification (NCBI taxonomy): domain Eukaryota; kingdom Viridiplantae; phylum Streptophyta; class Magnoliopsida; order Solanales; family Solanaceae; genus Capsicum; species Capsicum annuum. The sequence continues at coordinate 84,239,792 of NC_061120.1, read as the reverse complement.
ATGCGTTGTATTTTAGGATTATACTCTAGACTTTGAAAGATCATGTGCTTTTTGCCAAATTCTCTAAGTGAGAGTTTTGTCTTGAGTCATTGACATTCTTTGGATATGTGGTGTCTAAGAATGGTATGATGGTAGACCAAACCTAGATTAAGATGATTCATGATTGTCCTAGACCTACATCTCTGACTGAGTTTCATAACTTTATTAGTTTGGCTGATAAAGATAGACTATTTTCAAGGGCTTTGCTACTATTTCAGTGACTATGACCAGATTGACTCGAAAGGAGGTTCCTTTCAGGTGGTTCGAGGAGTGTGAGTTTAGCTTTGAAAAGCTCAAGTATTTTCTTATTTTAGCTCCTAGTTTAGCTCTTCCTATAGAGGGTGAGGGATTCACCGTGTATTGTGATGCTTATGGTATTAGTCGAGGTTATATTTTGATGCAGTAGAGTTGTGTTATTGCTTATGCTTTAAAATAGCTTAAGGTTATTGAGTGCAACTTCCCTACTCATGATTTGGAGTTGGCGACAGTAGTTTTCGTGATAAATATTTTGAGACATTATCTTTATGGTGTGTATTTTGAGATTTTGACCGATCATCAATTTTCACCATCTTATGATTCAGAGGGAGCTTAATGTTAGACAATGTAGATGGATGAAGTTTCTTTTGGATTATGATATTTGCATCTTCTGTCATTTGGGTAAGGAGAATGTGGTAGCAGATGCCTTGAGTCAAAAGGCAATGAGTATGGGTAGTTTGGCTCATATTTTAAGTTCTTAAAGTCCATTGGCACGGGACATTCAAACCTTAGCCAACTTGATAGTTTTCTTTGATATTTCAGACCCTAGAAAGATTCTTGCTAATGTTGAGACGAGGCCTCTGCATTTTGTGCAAATTTGAGATCGTTAGTTTGAACAGAGTAAGCTTTATTTCATTTGTGACCAAATAATGAGGATAGCCGCATACGTGATCTGAGGATTGATGGTTGATTTTTTAATTCTTTAAAAGGCTCACAATCTAGATATTCTATTCATCTGGGCACAACTAAGATGTATAGAGATTTGGGATAGGATTATTGGTGAAGTAGCATAAAGAAAGATATGGTAGATTTTGTAGCTTGTTGCCTATGTTGTCAGCAGGTAATGGCCGAGCATCAGTGACCAGGAGGATTGACATAGAGATTTCCCATTTTTAAATAGATATAGGAGCGGATTACCATGGTTTTTGTTAGTGGTTTTCCACATATTTCCTGTGGTTCTGATGATATTTGGGTAATTGTGGATCGATTGATCAAGTAGCATATTTTATTCCTATTTAGATGTCCTTCTGTGCTGAGAGGTTGGCCCACATTTATGTTTATAGGATAGTCGGTTTGTATGGTATTCCCATATCTATTATTTTAGACTGGGCTTCTATGTTTATTTCTAGCTTTTAGAGAGCTTTTCAGGAGGAGTTAGGCACATAGGTGGATCTCATTATAACATTCAATCCTCAGGAAGATAGTCAGTCTGAGCAGATAATTTAGGTGCTTAAGGATATGCTCCAAGCCTGTGTTATGGATTTTGAGGCTAGTGGGAGAAAAACTTAGCCTTGGTTGAATTTGCTTATAACAATAATTATCATTCGATTAGTGAGATGGTTCCTTTTGAGGCTTTGTATGGTAGGAGATGTCGTTCCCCGATTGAATGGTTTGAGACTTCTAAGATTTAACTGCATGGTACTGATTTGCTAAAGGATTCATTGAATATAGTCAGGGTTATTCAGGAAAGTTGAGAGTAGCTCAGAGTAGGCTAAAGTCCTATGCAAACTGTAGGCTCCGTACCTTGAGGCTTGGCATTGGTGACTGAGTATTCCTCTGTGTGTCGCTGATGAAGGTTATGACGAGGTTCAAGAGAAAGGGAAAACTCAACCCCAGATATATTGGAACTTTTGAGATTCTTCACACAGTTGGTGAGGTGGTTTATGAGTTAGCCTTACATCAAGATTTTCCTACTATCCATTTAGTTTTTCATGTTTTTATGTTGCGGAGATACGTTTGATCTCATGTGCTTATATGGGACTCAGTCCAGTTTGATGAGCGGTTGACCTTTGTGGAGTAGCCTGTGCTTATTTTTGCTTGTGATGTTAGTTGGTTGCGCACTAGGGAGTTTCTTATAGTTAAGGTTCATTGGAGGCACTGCTCAGTGAAGGAGGCCACTTGGGTGATCAAGAGCGAGATACAAATATAGTATCCTCACCTGTTCGATACTTTAGGTACATCTTAATCCTTAACTTTCATGAATGAAAATTCGTTTAGTGGTGGATATTGTAATGACACTTTAGGTCATTTTTTATATTTCGGCTTATTTTTGCTATTAGAGCTTTTTTGTTGCCTTCCCAATTCATTTAAGACTTGCTGGAACTGACAAATAGTTTACTAGGCCGTTCATTTGATTTTTAGAGCCAATTCCTTATTTTGAAGTCTTTGCTAGTTCCAAATGGCCACTAGGCAAAAACCTTAGTCAAACAACCTCAAATACAAATTCTGACTATACCAACATCTTTGTAATGTTGATTTTAGGCTAGGAGGACACTTGGTTTTGATCCCGAGGCACTAAGGCTTATTTTTACCTATTGGTTGGAAAGTTAAGAAATTTGAAATTAGGTGTGGGACTCATATTTCGTGGAAACAACCTCGAATAGAAATTTTAACTGTGCTTTTGTTTCTAGAATGTTGAATTTCATATGGTTTCATAGTCTATTTGCGTATACAGGATTATAGATGAATCCCGAGGGGTTGGCGGAGACTTGGACAATTCTAAGTCTCAGCTGTAACTGGTGCACCCACAATCACGGGCATGGATCATGATAGCAATCTGGCAGTAGCAACAAGTGCTGCAATCTTGACACTTTTCATTCTGAACGCGACTCCTTATGCAGTCTATTAGTATCACGATAGCAAAGGAGAGATGTCTCTATTAGGAGTTGTGTTCCTGATTCCATGTATGGAGATCGCGAGGCTCGGCTCACGATAGTGATGCCCGAGCACTTGGAAAGGGCATAAATACCCCATTTTAGCTCCTTTTTGCCACTCTTTCATCTATTCTCTTGAGACTAAAACCCTAAATAGGGAGATAACTTTAAATTGTGACTTGTAGGTTATTTAAGAGTTTAACTAACATTTATTTTCGTGATTTTCCTTTGATTTGTGGTGAGATTTCATCATTTTCATGGTAGAATTTTCCATTTCATGTACAAAAATTCAAAACCTAGAAGGCTTGATTTTAGGCCCAAATTAGCTCGGATTTTACCCATTTTTAGGGTAATGACTCCTTGAACATATGGAAACGTTGGGTTAGTTTTGGAAACATGATTTTTCATAAATGGACACACATGAGATTTTGCTTGATTTTTGGATTCAAAGTACAATAGTGCAATATGGGTATCATTATTCTTGTATTGATGAGTAGAATGTGATTTTTATAGCTTGACATATTGCGGAAGCTTCTCAAAAAGAAAAATGGTGATTTAGCAGATCTTTTGAGCTTTGTTTGGTGTCTAGGTAGGATAGGTTTTACCCCTTGTTATATTGAGCTACTTCATAGTATGTTATGAGATTATGTTAGATTTAGGATGGTTTTTAGGTATTGGTGTTCTAAATTGCCATACTTTGGATAGTTTGAACATTTACCCTATTTTGGATACCATTTTGGGCATAATTAGCATAGTTATTCTTATCTTAGGTGAAATTTACTTTGTAGGCTCTTCTTTAGGATGGAACTACTTTAGTTACTCAATTAGTGAGGAGATTTCCTTGGTCACTTGAGCTTAGGAAGAAACTTTCCCGTATTGTCATTACCTTGGGTGGAACTTGATTTAGTTGCTCTATATTAGGAGGAATTGCTATCCTAGGACAAATTATGTCTTTTTCAACATCCAATAGTGGATTTAGGTACCTTAGCCTAGTCCGGGATAGACATTTCTTGGTAAATGATTTTAGAGATTTAGAAGTGGGCTCTTCGACCCACCTTAGTTCAAGACTTATGATAGTTATTTAAGAATGTTTGTATGCTTGTGTATATCTAGGAAATGCTTATTGTGGCGATACTGAGATGCCTTGGTACTTAATGTTTATGATGGGTGACGTTGGAAGTAATGCTTAACGATAATGTTATGAATGAATTATTGGCTAAGGTTATGATGAGCTATTGAATATGCTATTGATTTAGCTACCGAATATACCATTGAATAAGCCTTTGATTATGATATTGACTAAGCCATAAATTATGCTATTTATTGAGCTAATTAATGATCTATCAGCTATGCTAGTAATTATTATTATTAATGTATTAGTGTGTATGCTATTGTTCATGCTAGAGGCCATGTTTACTGACTACATTGGCAATTAAGTTATTCATTATGTTATGATTAAACTATTGATTATGCCATCAATTAGATATTTATCAAGCTATTGATAAGCTATCAATTATACAAATGATAAACTCTCTATTATGCTAATGATCAGACATTAATTAGGCTATTGATAAGTTATTGCCTATGCTTTTGATAATACATATTGATTATGTTAGTGATCATGTTTATTGACTATATTGGTGAATACGTTATGGATTATGCTAAAGAGCATTCTTATTGATTATATTATCGATTTTTCTATTGATTATGCTATATATCGTGTTTGTTTACTATATTGGCAATCATGATATTGAATATGCTAGAGGTCATGATTTTGATTATAATTAATGATCGTGTAAATATACTATGTTAATGGTTATACTATTAGATACTCTAATGATTACGCTATTGGCCATGATAATGATGGTATGACTACCGGTCCAAGTTTGAATACTACTTATGCTATGAATTATACAAATATTGGTTAAAGTACTGCTAATAATGTTGATATTTATTATTCATAACCGGTAGAAGTCTGGAGAATGGCTATGATATTGGTGATGATATTGATGATATGGAGGTAATAATGTGGAGGATGATATCAGTGATGATAATTATGAGAGCATTATTGAATATCCATACAGGTTGGAGTCCGATTACATAAATATATATGTGTGTGTGTGTACATTATACTATAATATTACATTTATTATGATATGACAATATCAGGGTGTGGGTTTGACAATAGTGATTCTAGCTAAGTATAAAAATGAGAAAATAGTCATAATGTGGTATTATATGTATGGATTCTAGTGATATAATGATTAGTTGATAAATGTTGATTCATTGATAAGTATTGGTTAATTGATAAATAATGATTAGTTGAAAAGTGGTGATTAGCCACTATATGGACATTAAATTATAAGTGATGTTCAATTGATAAAAGACGATTTACTGATGTATGAGGTTTAGTTGCTACATGATGGTTAGTTGACAAGTGTGATAAATGGACACATGATAAATATGGACAATCGATGGTTATACTATGGCATAACTTGGATGAATTCTAATTATATTATGGAGTTGATAAATGACGATGGTGTGTCATTCTATTTTGTTTGTACCTTCCAGGCTTATGGGGTCTTGTGATGGGTTATTTACTTTTCTACACTTATTGGTGTTTGGGAGCCAATTCTATAGTTATGATTGCATGTGTTGATGCTTTATGTTTTCTATGTTATTATTTTGGTTTATCTACTTATTTATGCATATTGATTATGGAGTTACTTCATGTTTTCCTATACCTTGACTTATTTATATCATCTTAAATTTTATGAAACTTATATCACGATTTAGCTTAGTCGGCGCAAGATGCCTACTAAGTACCAGTGGTTTTGGTACTCATACTACTCTTCTGTATCCTTTTTTGGTACGGATTTGAGTACTAGCTACTACCGTTGATCGACATTCATATTGTGTTTATATTTAGAGATAGGATGAGATTTTTGAGTCGGAGTCACCTATTTTCTTCTATCTTCTATGTTCAGTCTTTTGTTCTGAGACAGATGTTATTGACTACTCCAAATACTTGGGCTGTATTATTATTACTAGATGCTCTTATACTGGCTCTACTAGGTCGTAGGATGGTATATATGTTAACTGTCTTATCTATTCAAATACCATGCTTATTTATAAGTTGTACTTGCTTGCTGATTTCTTCCTATGTTGGGAATTTTCCACCAAATTAACCCATTATATTTAACTTTAGGTAATGGTTTGGCATACCTAATAGCGGGATAGAATATGTGCCATCACGACTTATATATTGTGTCGTGATATGGATCTTGATTTGAAAAATAAAGCAATCCCTCTAGCTAAATCATCTACGGAGGAACCTCTAGTTTTGAAATTAAATGTCATTCTCTCTCATTTGTGCATTCTCGGGGGCCAACAATCCCTTCCTGGTTATTATTCTTTCACATTTGTTAGATTAGTAAGTTAAGGCTTTAGTGTTAGTCTTGCAAAGGTTTAAGAGGGCTATTGGTTGGACCATTGCTAACATAGTTGGAATTCTACCTAAAATTGTATTCAGAAAATTGAACTTGAGCTAGAATGTATACCTAGGATCGAGCATCAGTGTAGATTGAATCTACCTATGCAAGAGGTTATGAAAAAAGAAATCATCAAGTGGTTAGATGCATATGTAGTTTATCTAATTGATGATAACAAATAGGTGAGCCCAATTTAGTGTGTACCAAATATGGGTGGACTATAGGAAGTTGAATACAAGGACCTAGAAGGGTTACTTTCCTATGCCGTTCATGGATTAGATATTGGATCGTCTTGCAATTAGAGGATGGTATTTTTTTTTTTTTGATTGTTATTTGGGGTATAATCAAAATTCTATTTCTCTAGAGGACCAATATAAGAACATTTTCACTTGCCCCTACGGAACATTTGCACTTAAGAAGATGCCCTTTGGTCTTTGTAATGCTCTCGCAACTTTTCAGTGTTGTATGATTTCCATTTTCTCTGACATAGTGAAAGACACTATTGAGGCTTTCATTGATGATTTTTCAATTACGGGTGACTCAATTGATAATTACTTGGCTCATTTGTCTAATGCTATGCAAAGGTGTAAAGAGTGAAAGTTGGTCCTTAACTGGGAAAATGTCATTTTATGGTCAAGGAAGGGATAGTTCTTGGGCAAAAGATTTCTAAAAAGGGGATAGAGGTTGAAAAGTCTACGATTAAGGCAATTGAGAAACTACGTCCACCAATTAATAGGAAGGGCATTTGAAGTTTCTTGGGTCATGTAGGTTTCTATAGGTTGTTCATCAAGGATTTCTCTAAATTTCAAATCCATTGTGCAAATTGTTAGAGAAAGAGGTGAAATTTGTTTTAGATGATGCTTACATTAAGTATTTTGAGTTCCTGAAAGAGAGGTTGACTTCAGCTCCTATTATTGCATCCCCTGATTTTATCTTACCATTTTTTGAAGTAATGAGTGAAGCTAGTGGTGTGGCACTAGGGGCAATCCTAGGTCAAAGGTGAGAAAAAAATACTCCATCCTATCTACTGTGCTAGCAAAGCACTAAATCCTTATCAAAAAAATTACATGATGACTAAACAAGAGTTGTTTGCAGTAGTTTTTACTTTTGAAAAATTTTGGTCACACTTGATTTGTACTAAAGTAACTTTGCACGCTGACCATGTAACTCTTAGGTACCTTATGGTGAAGAAAGTTGCAAAGCCGCAGTTGATTTGATGGATTCTTCTATTGCAAGAATTTGATTTTGAGGTTAAGGATTGGAATGGCATTGAATACCAAGTTGTTTATCATTTGTGACGCATAAAGGAGGAAACAATGCTAAAACTAGGGGATGAGCTTGAGATTGATGATACTTTTCTATATGAGCAAGTCTTGGCAGCATCACAAGACTTAATCCCTTTGTTTGCAGATTTTCCAACTATTTGGCAAGTGATCTCACCCCTAAATATTTGTCGTTTCTGCAGTGGAAGAAATTTATGCATGAGGTGACGAAGTTCTTTTAGGATGAGCCATACTTATTACGAGTGTGTGCTGATGGTGTATTTCAAAGATGTATTACCGAGGTTGATATGATGAGTATTTTGGAGGCATGTCATTCATCCCGATTTAGGGGTCATCATAGAGGTATTCCCACTGCACACAAAATGTTGTAATGTGGTTATTATTGGTCTACTATCTATAACAATACATATAATTATTCAAGGGTTTGTGACCAATGCCAAAGACAAGGTAATATTTCTCCAAAACATTAACTTCCTATGATGCCCATTCTTAAGCTCAAGTTTTTTGATGTTTGTGGTATCAATTTTATAGGCCCATTTGTGAGTTCACATGGGAATAAGTATATCTTATTGGCTTTTAACTTTGTTTCAAAGTGGGTAGAAGCGATTAGTCTTCCAAATAATGAAGGTAAGAGTGTCACAACATTCTTGAAGAAAAATATTTTCTCTAGATTCGGTATACCGTAAGCTATCATTAGTGATGGTGACTCTCACTTTTGCAATCATTTTTTCAAAACCTTACTTGATAAATATTGTGTGAAACATAAGGTTGAAACACCTTACCATCATTAAACAAGTTGGTAAGTTGAGGTTTTCAATCGGGAGATAAAGTCTATTTTGGTGAAGACTATGGATGCCAATAAGTCTAATTTGTCTAGAAAGCAACATTATGGGCCTACCGGATACCATACAAGACTCCTATTGGTAAATTTTCTTATCACCTTGTGTATGGACAAGCATTCCACCTATTGGTCAAACTTGAGAATAAGGCACTATGGGCACTGAAACAACTAAATTTTGATTGGATTGATGCTGCATACTTATAACAAGAGAAAATGTATGAGATGGATGAGTTCTACCTCTGTGCCTATGAGATCTCAACCTTGTATAAGGAGAAGATGAAATTAAAGCACGATAGAAAAATTAAATAGAGAGAATTCCAACCCAGTTATTTGGTTATGCTGTATAATTCAAGACTTTGATTATTTCCTAATGACGCCCAAATTATACCTCTTAAAAAGTATAACACAGTAACTTGTCAAATATAGAACCAACAAGGTTGGGTCAACCCAAAAAGGAATAGGATGAAAATCTGTCATAAGCTTGCTGATGTAGCTGAAATGTTTAGAAAGTAAATGGGGGGTTTTGTAAGAATTAGTAGTAACAGTAACAATGCTTGGTAAGTAGGATTGTAATTAGTATAAGATGATCACTAGGATTATGTTCCCCTTGAGTTCTTAACTCCGTAGACTTATCTTTCTTGTTAAACTATCTTGGTGCCTTTCTTGCAAAATCTAAAGAGTTATACATCACGTAACTATCTCTCGACCTTGGTTTGAGTGAATTTCACTCATGTTCTCTCGCTTTATGAGTGTAACATTACTAACCCTTTTCCTGGATTTTAGATTAACTATCTTTGCTCGGTCTTAAGCTAATTAGATGATGGTTGGTAGCTTTAATTTACTATTGTGACCTTCTTTTCCCAATTTCAACCTCTCACTAGAGTTAGTATCGAAATAAGAGTGTTTCTGATGTTTCTAACCATTAAGAAAACAATTTAAACAATGAAAACCATAATACATGCACGAACACCAATTTAGAGTGACTTTGTACTTTCTCTACTTTATTAATCCATCAGGGTTCTCAAAACCCTAATTATGGGGTTTAGCTACTCATGATTGCTAGAACATACAAAATTTATAATTGAAAGCATATGAATGATCTAAAAAAAATATAAGAGAGAAAACCAAAAATCTCAACTTCATATCAAACCCCAAAACCAAGATCAACAACTCTAAGATAAAAGTTTTATATTAGAACTAAAAACAATGTAATAAGTATGTAAAAGTGTGTAAGCGTGCATAAGAAAATAATAAAACTCAAAAGGGGTATTTATAGTTATATCATAGTAACAAAGTTCGGCAGTGGCAATGCCTTAGACAATGAGTCATCTGGTCTGATAATGACTCGTTAGCTTTGTCTCCCAGATTCCAAGTGGCTGGTGATGACTATTCAAGTCACTATACGAGTTATTGTTGGAATCATAGGATCTTTAGCTAGATTTTTAACCTTAAGATATTTAACTCCATATGATCAGAATGACAGTCACTACGAGCTATAGCCTGACCTTGCAAGTCATCACCAACTTCATTTCCACTGCTATAACAATTCACTCTTTAGAACTTTTGTTCCTATTTACTCAAAATGCCTCTCACTATGACTCGTAGTATGACCCTACGAGTCGTAGGCGGTGCGTAGGTTATTCTTTTTCCTATAAGAATCACTAGTCAAATGACAAATTGAATGATGAGTCATAGTGTCACCCAACAAGTCGTTGTGCAAGCAGAAGACTACTGTTTTGGTGCTTTTTCTTCCTTATCCTATTCTACTTACTTTTGATCCTATTTTCCTGCAAAGCCATCATAACCTTAAAAGGATGAAGTACTTGCATAATTCTCTTATTTTAAGCATCGAAAGTGCCATGAAACCATGACCTATAAACACGCCCAACTTAGAACATTTTCATGTACTCAGGAAACTAACACATAACATAAAAACATGATGCTTAACTAAAAAAAAGCTAAGGTACCTATATAGTCAACTCAATTTAGCTTAAAAATCCTTATCCCTTCCTATTTACAACTTAAAACCCCTATGTGGATCTATGTAGCAAAATCATATGACACAAAGGAATCAAGTGATGGCATTACATTAGTAAAAAATAATCAAGCCTATATTCAGTTTACACTACTTGAAAAAATAATCTATAAAAAACACAATCCATGTATCCTTACAGCAAAGAATTCCCAACTCTCCTAGTATCATTATGCAAGTAAATGTAAGGGACTATATTAGGACACTCATGCTCACACAAAAGTTAATGTGCATAAAATACCACAGGCTTGCCCTTATTTTCTATACCTTAGTTATTTAGGATAATTGAACAAAGATCCCTTAGGACTTCTCTAGGTTTGTAATGTAGTCTTGGGGGCAGGTATGGTACATTTAGGATATAGTGACTCTCCTCCTTGACACTGCACTTATATTTTTTGCGCCATTTCTCAACCATTCTTCTTTTATTTATCTCTTTTTCTCCTTTATTGATTATTTGCATTGGGTGTGGTTTTCTTCTTGCTTTTTATTTATTCACTTATCTTTTTCTTTTTCTTTTTTTATTTTTCCTTTTCCGTTATTTTCTAAAACACCCAAACTTAGTTTTTTTATCTCATTCACACCCTTCTTCATATCTAATTTTAACTATGTACCCCTATGATAGCCACCCTAAACCTATGCGATTCTTGTGAGTTGAGGTGCATATTCTCCGAGGAGGGACCATGGCCAAAACAAGTTCATTGTAATTAACTTTGAAGGTGACAAAGTGAAAACATGAAAATTGGTCAATTTAGGCTCAAAGTAGGGATCAAGTGGTACTTATTCACATTTTTTAGGTCTATTAGGATAAGACTGGGATTAATTAAACTTGACCCATAATCATGTCCTAACCAACTATCCTACAACCTCGGCGAGACTAACTAGGCAAGTTCTGAATTAAATGCACAAAGTGAACTAGGTAAGTGACTCACACAAACATAGAATATAGTTATATTATCAACTACTACCTATATAGTTCATGTAATACTAAGCTTTGATTTGATTATCCACAATACTAATGCCATAAAAATAATTCAAACAATGGTCACACATGTATTTACATCACACAGTTCTAAATTTTTTTTGGAGGGGTATTATTTGTCTTCAAACACTTACACATCAAAATAAAATATGTCAATTGGCCTTAGGTTTTTTATTTTTTTCTAATTAAATATAAATATCACATAAAAAAACAACACAAATGAAACCTTAACATGTCAGTTCTACTAATATAGAACAAGCAACAGGAAAATAAACACAATAATAAAAATCCTTAGTTGTGGTATACACCCACCCCCAACTAAAGATGAAGCACTATTCCCAGTGGTAAACAGTGTGCTTAAATCAATGTTGACATTAGCTGTGATTGATGCACTCAATGGTGGTACGATCTCAGAAGGCAAAAATATGCTCCCACTTACATCTTCTGTAGTTGTTGCCATCCCACCCATTTGGGAGGTACCCATTTTCTCTCTGATGAAATGGTCCTTGGTAAAGTGGCCTTGGGATGTCTATAGGCTAGCTTCCTGAGATTTCGGCATCTCATCTCTATCTCACCTTTTCTTTCTTCTCTTAATCGATCATTCATCACTATCTTCTTCAAGACCTTTCTCTTTACATTTATTTCCCCAAATATGGGAACTTTCTATAATGTTATATCCTTAATAATAGGAAAATCTAGGAATGGCCTTGCGGCTATGTCCTCTATATTATCCCATAATGAGACCAACAGACGTGCCATTGTTTCATGGCACTTTCAATGCTTAAAACCAGAAAATATGCAAGTACTTAGGTATTTTATGTTGTATACGATGTGTGTTTGTGTTTAATTTGCATGACACTAGGTTTCAAAGCTTAAAAGAAGAAAAAAAGTTGATGTTTGTAGAAGAACCTACATACGGGACCACTTACAGGCTGTAAGTTCTACTTACAACCACCATAAGTGGCTTTGTAAGTATCAAAAGAGGCATATTCTAAGGACCAAAAAATCAAAGTATGTTCTGACATTGATGGAGGGTCATTTACAGCACTACTTATAGCCATCATAAGTGACCACATACATATCAAAGGATGAAGGATTTGAGATTCTGAAAGTAAAGATTTTGGCTGACAGTTATAAGGAGGTCACTTAAGGGGTGTAAGTACCACTTATACCATCGTAAGTACCATCATGGGTAGTATCCTAAAGCTTTAAAGATTTTCTAACATTTAGGACTTATTGAGTGGACCGTAAGTACGACTTATAGCCCGTAACTGGTCACGGATCTAGTTTTCCTTATTTTTTCTGGTTAGCATTTTTAGGGTTATGATGTAATATATAGATACTCTTTTTATGTTTTTGCTTTAGTTTATGCACTTTTACCCACTCTTTACTTTGACAACTCTATATTAATACTAAGATTCGACTTTTCATCTTGGAATTCATTTTTCTTAGTTTTTATGGTTGATTATAATTTTTTGATTCTAAGTTTTGTCCTAAAATTATAATAAGATTATTCGTATGATTTCTTTATTAAGTTCAATGGATGTTCTTGCAAACATAAACGGATAAACCACCTAACTAGGGTTGTGGGAACCCTGATGGAAGAACAAAGTACAGGAAGTGCAAAGTTGTATTTGATCAATATTCTTTCATGTATTGTGATTTTCTTTGATTTGATTGTTTTCTTAATGATAGCTAACATTGAGAACCTTCCTATATTCGATACTTACTTCATAAAAGAGGTAGAGATTAGGAAAAGAAGATGAAGATAGTAATTTGAGGCTACCAACCTTCATCTAGTTAACTTGATACTCAAAAGATATTAGTTAATATGTGTTATCTAAGGTAAGGGTTAGTTAGGCGGCACTCTAAAACTTAAAGGGTAGAGAGTAAAATTCACCAAAGGCGTTCGCAAGATGGTTGGTGATACAAATATTATCATATTTTGTATGTAAGGTATTGGTATAGTTTAACGGAGCACGATAAATCTACAGGGTTATGAAATTAGGGGAACTTAGTCCTTGCATTCATCAGATTGATTTTGACCAAAGTGACCAAGATTTGTTACTACTTTATTATTTTCATAACAATTTCCCTATTCACTTTATTGTATTATTACAGCTCTTTAGCAAATTAGTGAGAGATATTTAGCCTATTCCCTATGGTTTAAACCCCAACCTCTATTGGGTTACTATATTTGATATTGACCGTATTATACTTCTTGGAGGAATAGTTTTGGGAGACATCAAATTTTGGTGCCGTTACTAGGGAATACAAAAATAGATTGATTGATTGAAGTTATTGAGGTTATGGGGTTTTACTTTTATATTTTCTTGGGGCGTACTTCATTGTATGCCCAGTACTAAATGTCAAGGAAATCCCTTGATCCGTCCTGATCCAGAACATAAAATAACCCAATGACAGAATCATAGAATGTCAAACACAATCATAAAGCTCATCATGAGTTGCTCAAGTTGATCCACTTAAGTTGAGTCCTCCACCTCTGATTGGTGCTCTAGAGATATTTGCACAAACTGATGCATAGTTAATATCTAAAGATAATACGAAGAGGGATACAATTTCTCGTCGAGCAACTAAAGAGAAGAAAGAGACTAATAACTAAGCATCGAGGAGAACTTGATAGAGGTAGATGAGATAAAGTTTAAATAACCCCAGCTTTTCAGTACTTACCAACATATGATGATCCATAGGATGACTTTAGGTATGTTGAGCCTATCGAGACAAGAGCCATTATTCCTCTTGAATTTCCCTAGGGTGAAGTTTGATAGCACAAGTTCTATGATTCAACTTTTCAATCTGAAGGGTATGTTTGCTGGTTTGCCGATGGATGATGCAAATATGCATATCATGAATTTCTTGGGTATATGCACTTCATATAATTTACCTAGGGCGAGTTAGGAAGCGTTGAGACTCAAGCTATTCCCATTTTATCTGATGGGTAAAATGACATAATGGATAGGGGAACTATCTCATAGGTCTATCACTTACTGGAATGACTTGCGAAACCTATTCTTGGTCTAATTTTTCTTTCCTTCGAGAATATTGTAATTGAAGGATAAAATCTATTATTTTAGACAATTGCATTCTAAACAACTATACGAGGCATGATTGAGGCTTAAGAAAAAGTTGTTGATGGTGCCCAATCATCGGATTTTGGGGAGGAATTTGATTGATATATTTTATCAAGTCCTAAATGCCAATACCAAAGTTGTTATATATATTATTATTAGTAGAGCTTTAATATGCCTACATTGGGAGTTATCTTTGGAAATTTTATACCGGGTCTATATGACCAATCGAGGATGGTTCACTTAAGAGGCCTATAGAGGAGCTAGTACTTATGATATTGGTGCTTCCAACAAGCAGAGAATCATAGATGATATAATGTATCATGAGGTTGAATAGTTAAGGATGAATATTGGATTGCTGACCAAGTAATTTAGAACTTTAAATTCAGAAAAGGTGAATACTATGGGTACATAAGATAAAGCTCATAAGTTATATGATTTAGATATTGAGGAAGAGGTAAAATTCTTTGATAGAGAGATGGTGGATTTTTGAGCCAAGGGACAAGATTCTACTCAATACACTTGTAACTCGAGGCAAGGAAATCAAGGTTGGAACTATTATAAGGACAGATATTGGGATTAGAGTAGAGAAAGAGATATTGACTAGAAATGAATGAATGGTTATAAGGAGAAGAGTGCTGCCTATGTTCATAGGGAAACTATGATACTAATTCAAGTATGGAAGCATTGTTCACTAAGCTGGTTAAGGGGTTAAAAAATCAATAAAAATTCCTAATAGGGATTATGGAAAATATTTTGGGGTTGCGCCAAAAAGTGAAATCGTATGCTACTGCGATCAAGAAGCTTGAGCACTAGTTTGGTCAGATGTCAGCCACTCTAAATCAGCATCAACTGGGAACTCTTTTGAGTAACACTATGTAAAATTTTAAGAATGACAGTCACTATTTATCCATCACCTCTCAAAATATTAAAGCAATCATTGATCACCCTGTTCCTATAGTTGGTAAGGTTCAGGATGATGTTGTTGATATTGATAATGCAACCAAAGTTAAATTTGAAAAGTTTGTAACTAGTGGTAAGTTATCACAAAAATTGATGGGTGTTAATAAATGAGATGAGAAGGATAAAGGTAAGGGTAAGGAGGACCAACCAGTCTTAAAGCCTATTCCACATCCTTTCCCACCTTTTCCTTAAAGGTTGAAGTTAAAAAAGGATAAAGGAAAGTATAAGAAGTTTATTGCTATACTGAAGGAGTTAATTTTGAGCATCCCTCTTCTTAAAGTTCTTGAGTAGATGCCTAACTATTCAAAATTTATGAAGGATTGAGTCACAAAGAAAAGAATTGGCAGTTATGACGATACTGGTGGTTTTCATTATTGTAGTGCAATAACATCTCGATCACTTTTGCAATAAAAGGTGAAGCTAGTGATTTCACAATTCCTTCTATGGTTTGGTCGTCTAGATTTTCCAAAGCTTTGTGTAACTTTGGTGCAAGCATTAACTTGATGTCGCTGGCAGTGTTCAAATAGTTGGGTTTGAGACCTCTTGAACCAATGATGATATAGTTATTGATGGTACATCATACGGTGAAAAATCCCATGGGCATACGTTTGATGTTTTAGTAAAGGTGGACAACTTCATCTTTCTAGCAAACTTTGCTATCTTAGATTATGAAGTTAATTTTAAGATATCCATAATTTTGGAGAGATCATTTTTTTCGATGGGTAGAGCATTGGCGGATATAGTAAGAGGTAAGCCTAAGTTTAGCCTAAATAATGAGAAAGTCATGTTTAGTGTTTTCAGAACCTTGAAGAACCTACTAACATGAAGGTGGTTTTAATAATAAACTGTGTTGATAACCCTGGAGGAAATCCCTTTGGCTACCTTCATAAAGTCTATATAGTTAAGGTACCTATGTAATGTCGTGATGTTAAATCAGGTATTGCCTATGAGGCAACCCTAGGTATCTTATTATCTTTGTATTTGTAATAATTCATGATTATGTGATTGAGAATAGATCGACGAACCTAAGGTAACACATATATTCTTCTAACTCTCTTTCTTTGTAACTACCCAATGCATTGGGGATAATACATATTTATTTGATGAGCATGCGGCTACTTGTTGGTCTAGATTTCATCTTGAGGTTTTTACTGTCATTTCTCTTTTCCCTGGAGTCTATTCTTAGTAAAGCTGACATGTTTAGGTCATTTTGTGTTTTTCGTATATATGTTATGTTTTTCTTTTGTGTTTAACCTAAGGGCAATTGATATAACTTGTTTCTTCTAAGTGTTTTGAGAAAAAATGATACCCTTCCATAAATTTTGATAAACTGCGTAACTATTGTGAATCTTATTATAAAATTGGGATTAGGGATAAAATAATCATATCTTAGCATTTGCATGAAATTGATAGGTAGTAGTTGGTAATATAACCTTGTACCATGTGTGCGTGAAATATTGACCTAGTTCCATTTATGTATTTAATCCAGAACTTACTTGGTTTGTCTTGCCTATGTTGTAGGATAGTCAATTAGGAATGGATCATAGGTCGTTTTTTATTTAGTCCTCTCTTAGCCTAAATAACCATCCAAATGTGAATAATTATCCCTTCAACCATGTTTTGCACCTGCATAGACCTATTTTGTTGTTTTCACCTTTAGCCTTTCGAGTTTTGTTACAATGAACTTGTTCTACCCTTGGTCCATCCTTGGACATTATAGACCTTAACTCAGGCAAATCACCTAAGTTGAGGGTGGCTATCATAGAGGTGTGTAGTTAAAAATTGAGAATGAAGAAGGGTTTTAATAATAGAAAAGAAAGTAGGGTTGGGTGTAGTATGGTAAAAAAATATTAAAATATAAAAATAAAGAAGAAAGAAAAAGTGAAAGGTAAAAAGAAAATAAAGAATAAAGGAAAATGCACCCAACCTGAGTAAATAATAAAGGAAAAACAAAATAAAAAATTATGGTTCAGAAGTGGACCTTAAAAATAATTAAAGTGTCAAGGAGGGTTAGTCACTAGTTCCCAAATGTACCATACCATCCCCCTAGTGTACATTGCAAGCTAGATAAAGTCCTATTGTGATCCTAGTCCAACAGTCCAAAAAACTATGGTTAAGAAAATTATGGAAAGCCTATGGTATTCTATGCACATTGATTGGAACTTCTTTGTTAGTGTGAGTGTCTTGATATCATCCCTATGTTGACATGCATGGTCATACTGTGAAATTGGGACTTCTTTATTGTGAGGGTACATGGGTTCTGTTGTTGGCTGCTTATTTGTTTGGGTAGTGTATACTGCATATTTTCTTGATTTCTTGTTTCTAATGTGATGACATAGCTTGATTCCTTTGTGTTGCACCATTGTTCTAAATAGATACACACAATAGTTTTGAAAAAATGGAAATAGGATGGGGTAATGTTTTTAGCTAACATTTAGTTGATTGCTGCGGGTACCTTAGATTTCTCCTGGTTAAGCATCGACGTATTTTTCTATTATGAGTTTATTCTTGAGGAAATTCAAATGTTCTAAGTTGAGGGTGTTGATGCTCCGTGAGTTCATGGCACTTATGATGGTTAAAATTGGAAAATACATAAGTAATTAGGTTTGTTTTGTTAGATATGATGTGTTTTTGTGTTTATTTTGCAGGAAATTAGATTTTGGAGCTTAAAAGAAGAAAATGAGTTAAAGTCTGTAGACGTCCCTACTTATGGGACCACTTATGACAACCATAAATGGCCTCGTAAGTATTAAATAAGGGATGTTTCGAGAACCTGAAAGCTGAAGAGTGTTGTGACATTGACGAAGGGCCACTTATGGCCACTATAAGTGGCAATGTATTTACTAGAGGATGGAGGTTCTATGATTTTGAAATTGAAGATTTTGTGTGACAGTTATGAGGAGATCACTTACGAGGTGTAAGTACCACTTAAACCACCATATGTACCACCATGGGTAGTATCCTAAAGCTCTAAAGATTTTTTGACACTTACGACCCATGAGGGGACCGTAAGTACCACTTATAGCCCGTAAATAGGTCTGTAAGTGATCACAGATCTAGTTTTCCTTCTTTGTTTTGGTTAGTATTTTTAGGGTTCTTATGTAATCTATAAATACTCTTTTTATGTTTTTGTATTAGTTTATGCACTTATACACACTCTTGACATTTACAAATCTATATTGATACTAAGATTCGACTATTGATATTGGAATCCATTTTTCTTGGTTTTTATGGTTGATTATTAATTTGTAATTCTAGGTTTTATTCTTAAATCATTATAATATTATTTGTATGCATTCTTTATTGTATTTAATGGATGTTCCAGCAAACATGATCGGCTAAACCACCTAACAAAGGTTATGGGAAACTTGATAGAATAACAAAGTAGAGGAAGTGCAAAGTTATTCTCGATCAATTTTTGTGCATGTATTGTGTTTTTGTTTGGTTTGATTGTTTTCTTAACAACAACCAAAATTAAGAAGCTTCCTATATTTGATACTTACTTCATATGACTGGTAGAGATTAGAAAAAGAAAACCACAATAGTAATTTTATGCTACCAACCCTCATCAAATTAACTTGACTCTCAAAAGGTAATAGTTAATCAGGGATCTATGATAAGGGTTAGTATGGCGATACTTTGAAACTCAATAGGTAAAGGGTGAAATTCACCAAAGGTGTTCATAGGACGGTTAGTGATACAAATCTCATAAAATTATGCATGTAAGGTATAGGGATAGTTTTTTGAAGAACGATAAATTTATGGAGTTAGAAAATTTGAGGGAACATAGTTCTAGTATTCATCTTAGATTGATTTTGACCACAATGACCAAGATTTGTTACTAATTTACTATTTTCACAATAATTCCCCCATTTACTTTCTGTATTGTTCCGACTTCTTCAGCAAATTTGTGAGATATATTCAGCCTATTCCTTGTGGGTTCGACCCCAACCTCTATTTGGTTACTATATTTTACATCGACCGCATTATACTTCTTGAAAGTGTAGTTTTGGGTGACATAACCAAATCCTTATGAATGCCCACCAGATCTGAGGACTGAACTGTCTCCATTTTTGTAATTAATACTCCTCTTATAGTTGTCAAATCGAGTCTACATACAACACAACTCACTCTGAATATCCTTCTTCACCCAAGTCTACACGCCCTCTTCGATATTTGTAACTTTCCACTTGAGAGTGCCTAAATGATGTAGCAAACTAGTCAAAAACTCCCACGAGACTAAAATATAGACACTAGGAGGTGGATGTGAAGTGGATGATCTGGACGCAAGAGGAATTGGGGTCTATGGGATCCAAAATAAATGGGCTCTACTGCATCCATGAAGCCTATGGATGAGATAGGGAATTCTTAGCTGGAGTGTCTCTATGGTTGGCGAAACCTAAAGTAACAATGTCCATGTGAGCGCTGGACTGAAAAGTTGCCTATAAAAGTGATGCCCCTACCTTAGCCACTGAAAGAGGGTTGGTCTGATCCTGAATCAACCCTAATTCCATGGTCTATTGGCCCATCATAAAATGATAATCATTTGAGATTACAAACACTCACTCATCTAAGAAAATCAATGTCAGTTATTATAAAAAGGATAGGTTAGTGTCTATGCTGAAAACTCTGACATGAATCACTCAAGTAATGATCTTGGCTATGTTAATATCATATCCATCCATGATACCAACTACCATAGTGTCCTTGTTGGGGCTCAAAATATTATGTCCCCTAGTTAGGCTCAACCAATGCTGGACCAACGTCCACCAAGCCTTATTAATAAAACTAAAACTAGCCTTAGATATCTACATAGATAGACCCACAACCCATAGTATATCCTTCTGTCCAGTAGCAATAATACCCGCATTCTACTTCAAAAGAATATATTTATCATCCATACCAATTTACATAGTCTTTACCTTTATTATTTCCTCAATACAGTGATCAATCTTAGAAGTGTCGACGGGAAGCTCAAACTCTTCTCTATGTAAGAATCTAGAAATAGTATATGTAAAGATATTCACCCAAACACCTCAGATCATGAGAGAGTGCAAGAGATTACCCTCTTTCCATGAAAACCTTTAAAGACATATCTGCCTTAAATCCATCTAATACAAAACATAAGACTACCGAACTAGGTCATGGATATATCTACCTAAGGCTCTTATCATCCACTCAAAGTAGTACTTCTTTCCTCGAACTCAGCTATCTCAGACATGCCAACTGTCACAACTTAGGTTCAAGATAGAACCCTCTCTTCGGCTTCCCTATGCTTGGGATAATTGTACTGTATCACTCAAACAACTCTAACATACTGGGGTACCCCCACCAGTTGATAATAGGAACAAAGGTTAGCTCAAGCTGTAATATGTACTGGACCTGTGGTGGAGGAGGAATCTCCACTGGGGAATTCTCACTCGACTCTCTATCCTCACTCCCCTCAATTTGTTTAAACTCCAAATTAGAACCTGCACAGCTTGATTCAGTTTTAGATACAATATTATTGGTGCTTTTAGAGGCATCTGCCTATCCTTATTACCTCAGGATAGGAAGATCTAGATGAAGAATCTATACCAATCACCACCATACATTCTCCT